>NC_050185.1:6732500-7032500 GCF_008315115.2 Sander lucioperca
ATATGAGCTGGGCCCTGTTGCAATCAATACACTGTACAGCTGCATGTATGAAGCTAAGGCTACGTGATTTTTTTGTTAATGCTAAACTCATTCCAGTGACTGGCAGAATTGAAATGAAAGATGTAGCACCACAACTGGTGACTGGTGTTCTGAATGGCTGGTGCTTTTCATCACTTCTTTTTCTTCCTCCCTGTCAACTTCCAGTCATCCATGTTGCATGCCAGCCCAGTAATGCACATACTAACTCTACTCTTGACTCCAAAGCTGCAGGGGAGAGCTATTTATAGAGTGCTCTGCTATGCACTGAGCCTCCAGCGTGTTGTATAGTTACAAAGGGTAGATAGCGGACATGAGCTGGTGCCCCCCCCCATGGTCCCAGACCTGTAGTGACTAATAGGCTGCTTATCAGCTACCATTAGCTTGATCTCAGACATTTCTATTTCACTGTATAATACACACAAAATATGTGTGAGACTTTTAAACCTCTGCCAAAACAGATGCCCATTAGCTGAAGATCATATTTGATTTATAAGCATTTATACTGTATGTACTGTAGCTATGCAGTGCTATACTGTATGTATTTAGTACTCAGTGAGCTCAGTGGAATTCTGCCATTCATGGAAGCCAGGCAGCCACTGCCCTGTGACGAGGCGGAACTTTTCCTCTTCCATGAGTCACCATTTCCTTCCAGTTTAATGCAGGCCTAAATTATTCATGCCAATCCCCATCAATTTCAGGAGCCAGCCAGTCCTTGAACCAGGGAAGTGGCTCGTGTGGAGCACTGTGAGTTTTCAGGCTGCTGATTGGACCCCTCTCAGATCTCTACATCCTCCCTGCACTCAGGCTGACAGTTTGAAGAGAGCCAGCTTTTTCCTAAGAGGTTCTCAAGTGATCTTGAAGTGTGGCGGGGACGGATAATTGAAGGGGAAAATCAGCAAATGTGAAAATTAATAAATTCAGTTGAATATTGTGGATATTTTCTGCAGGCAACACATGTTATTAGGGCAGGATAACTACTCCTGTGTTGACTTCAGGGAAAAAAAGCTCTTTTAGGATGTTTTTCTACAGTCCAGTCTGTGGAGAGTGCATTGTTTTTTCCACAACATAAATATTACTGTCAGTTTTCATTTTGTACAGTCAATCACTATTACAGAATATGCATGTTCTTTTTTTTGTTAACAGGCCTTTTTTCACAGCGGGCATTTTGTCTTGTCATAGCAGGAAAAGCGCAGGTGTTAGTGATGAACACTAACGATGTGTCACCGTAAGTTGTGGCAGTGAGTCATGCACAGACCCAGAAACCAAGGCAGCCAACATTAAAGGTAGTATTTATGTTATATGTCCTTTTCCTACTTTGACATCTTAAAATGTCTCCTGTGAAGAGTTAATATCTTCTTTTAGGCATTCACTTTCAGTTTCCTTAGCTTTACTGTTGATGGTATCTTCAAAGGTAGAGTGTGGCAAGATGTTGTCTTTGTATTTATGTGGAACTTTTTTTAGTCTTTGAGTCAGCTCTGTTTACAGAATTCCTCATGTAAAACCTGTGCACATTTCCTTTTACTGCTGAAACAAACAAACAAACTGCAAACTTTGACAGATGTGAGGTATATTAAGTAAATGGATATTAAAGCTGCATTTTGGAATTACACCAAGATCCCTTTGCTCGCTCTGTTTACACTGATTTCCTGGACTGAAATCATATTCTACCAACTGCAAAAAAAAAAAAAAAAAAAGAGGAAGCCTGCCCTGTGGACAGTGTATGTCACTTAAACTTAACACAGAAGTGTTCATTGCTGATGTTGATAACTGGTAGTGATGGCAACTTAATAAAAGAAAGGTCAGAGAGGTATTTAGACAACGTTATACTCACATTGTGAAGCTAACTTCTTTTTTTTTTATTCTTTTTTTTATATAAGTGGTAAAAATCATGTTTCCCATCTTTTATAATTCCCACTACACCACTGATTTGGCCCAACATACTGTGCTTATTATAAGGCCTGGTGCTGTAATGTTACTACAGTTAAGTATGAATATGGAGCAAAGTCCATCATTAATAAAAGTGAAACAACAGTAACAGCTGGAGATCAGAGGAGGCTATAGAGGAGTGGCAGCAATAAACCATCCTCACCAAGATTAATTTCACTATGGTACAAGGTCAACACAAACCAGCCCAACCAATTACTGATGTGTATTAGCAAGGCATTTATAGGGTGCCGAATGTAAAAGTTCGGTTACAATTTTTTAGCTGATCAATTTTCAACATTTAGCTCACTTTCCTCACATTTGAGACAGAAATTATATATATATATATATATATATATATATATATATATATATATATATATATATATATATAATCTAAATGTTAAATCTAAATGTTATATCTAAATGTCCTGCTACTTGCGATCTAATTGGAGATTTGAATATTTTCTAAATATTTAGCTTTGCACTTGGCGACACATTTAGATATAACATTTAGATTTAACATTTAAGATTTAGATATATATTTAAGATTTAGATTTAGATATCATATTTAGATATATATTTAAGATTTAGATTTAACATTTAGATATATATTTAAGACTTAGATATAATATTTAGATATATATTTAAGATTTAGATTTAGATATATTTAGATTTAACATTTAGATATAAATTTAACATTTAGATTTAACATTTAGATTTAGATATAACATTTAGATATATATGTAACATTTAGATTCAGATATAACATTTAGATTTAACATTTAACATTTAGATATTTAACATTTAGATTTAGATATAACATTTAGATTTAACATTTGGATATAATATATATATATATATATATATATATATATATAATTTCTGTCTCAAATGTGAGGAAAATGCGCTAAATGTGAGGAAAGTGAGCTAAATGTTGAAAATTTATCAGCTAAAAAATTGTAACCGAACTTTTACATTCGGCACCCCATAGGCATTTCACCCAAAAAACAGATATATTACACTTTAAATGTGTCTAGTTGTAAAAGCATTTGATTACATATGTGAACCAGACGGCAATAAAGAGAGAGGACCTTATTATTTTAAATGCTAACCGTCCTATTAATGACATTCAATGTTCCAAATCTAATGACCATCTTTAAAGCAAACTCTAATGGCGTGTCTAACTGGGCCACTGCCGACTCATGAAACACTGACATTTCATGTTTGATCATAAAAAATAAACTAGATCCACAAAAGGTCTGATATCTGTAGTGAATGTGTGGACTGAGCAGTGCTCTGAAAAGAGCAGCTGGGTGGCTTTTTTTCTCCTTAGCAACAGCTCAGGATTGGCTGGTGACAACACCTTAGACAAGGGGGGCGTCCAATCACATGTGAGTGTTGATTGCCTTTCAGCCAATAAGAACTCACCAGCTGTACAATAATTAGTTCTCCCTCAGTGATTGAAGATGTACATTAGTCCAGTTGTAGCTCTTGATTGACATCAATTTCCAGCATTTCAGCATTCAGTCTTCATTTCAGTTGACTTACCTGCATGAAAATTTCAATATTTAATGCCAAAGTAAGGGATGACAATGTTAAGAACAGTATAATTGTCTTCACCTGTTCTTGGTCCAGTTGGATGGTAGTAAGGCTGTGCTTGTCCTGTCAGTGTTTTATGAATAATGCAAAAGTCTGATGGACTGAGTCATGAATTTATTACGTTGCTCAGGTGATAGCCATTTGTTTCAGCTTGACATCAACAATTCCATAGTAAGATAATGAGGACACTATCTCTTCAATTCTCAGAGATGATCTGCATTTTGGACTAAAACTGTCCATGTTGCATATTCCTTAATGATGCAACAAGTAACCAAGCTTTTTTGTGTAGCCTACGTGTACTTGCAATTTAACTCTTACAAGTACTTTTTATCACAAGTAGGCCTATTGTACGTTTCAAGTCGCATCCGTTACAGAAAATTGAAGTTTAAGTTAAATTAAAGTTGAATGAAAAAGTCCTGATAAACTGTGTGAGAATGAAAGATGAAAGGAGATAAATCAGGTGTGTCTGTTAACCTGCTGCAACCGCAGGAGGACAGAGCTCCGCTGACACTTCGGAAAACAGCCTACATATTGTACTGTAAATGTTGTGTTCACTGGCCGAGTGTCATGGATGCAAGGGGTGTGCAACAGCGGTTGCACCCGGGCTCGGCCTAGCACTTAGTGAATATGACAAAAAATGCACAACAATGCAATTGAATAAAGCATTATTGTACCTCAGCTTAGTTAAAAAAAGGTTGCCTCTATCTTAATAATCACTGATTTAATGCACCACCTCAGGTTCAGTGACCCAAATTAACACCCATGATGTTGCATGCTGGGTCTGGCTAAAAGCTAACATGCTAAAAAGCTCATGTTGGATCCTCCAGCAGTGCCTTCTGCATCCACTGCAGAAATTAGCCATAACTGCTGTTTTTTTTACAATGATCCCTGATGTGACTGCAGAGCCTCTTTCAGCTCAAAACTTTTTTTAAATTTTAAAGAGTGCAGTGAGACAGAGAGGCTGTGTGGACTGGTTATACTGGGACCAGAGAGGCTGTGTGGACTGGTTATACTGGGACCAGAGAGGCTGTGTGGACTGGTTATACTGGGACCAGAGAGGCTGAGTGGACTGGTTATATTGGGACCAGAGAGGCTGAGTGGACTGGTTATACTGGGACCAGAGAGGCTGAGTGGACTGGTTATACTGGGACCAGAGAGGCTGAGTGGACTGGTTATACTGGGACCAGAGAGGCTGAGTGGACTGGTTATACTGGGACCAGAGAGGCTGAGTGGACTGGTTATATTGGGACCAGAGAGGCTGAGTGGACTGGTTATACTGGGACCAGAGAGGCTGAGTGGACTGGTTATACTGGGACCAGAGAGGCTGAGTGGACTGGTTTGCTTTACGAATGAACAAGCTGAGAAGCTGAACAGCAGACTGAGGAGGACTTATGGTGTGCAAGACTTACAGAATGCTGTTAAGATAGGCGAGTTCACACTCACTGAACGCTCTCTGCAAATGAGCACATCAGCAACCACTGGGTTGCCTAGTAACGTAGGGTTGTGTGTGTGTGTGTGTGTGTGTGTGTGTGTGTGCGCTACGTGGTGTGTAAAAAAACTACACAGTCTCCCTTTTTGGTTAAACGTGTGTTTGTGGCTGTGGAGTTTATAATGTTTATACATGTCTGATGCTCTGGTGATGTTTTATTCTGCTGTTGATTCTATGAGAAGTGTCAGGTTATTTAATGTGCATGGCTTAATAATGCTTGTTGCACCCGCTGCGGTTTGTGTTGAATTTTTAATTATTTATGATTGACTTTTTATTATTTTACTTACTGTCATTTTTGTTGAATTCAAAAGTTTTGTCTCTTTTCTGGTTAATTCTTGTGAGGCCACACAGAGGAAGGCAGTTGTATATTTAGAATTGCGCTGTATGCACCGACTGCAGAGTGGTGTCTATAGAAAAGGTATGAATTGTTGGTTTGGACATAAGGGCTCATGTTGCTGATGTTGTAGTGTTAGCTATATGTTGACCTTTTAATGTAATTTCTTAATTTAACAGTTTTATCATATATCATTATTACTGACTGTTATGCAGCACAGCACCAAGGCAAATTCCTGGCATGTCAAAACCTACTCTGCAATAAACCTAAACCCTTCACTTTGTGTGATGAATTGAGAATTTCCATCAAATCATTTTTCATACTGTCATTTATTTATCTTCTGCTTTGTCCATCAATTTTAAGCCATCAAACGTTCGTTTGGCAGGTATTGTACTCCATCTTGTTTTTCTTGAATCTAGACAAGCAGTGAGCAACATAAAATATATATCACGGTACCTATTTTTGCACAGCATTTTTTTAATACCTCTTTCCAGTGTCTTTCTAGGTGACAGTTGTCTCATCCAATTCTGTATTTTTCGTCCAATTATAAAATTTCTCTGTTCATAGACACTCCAAGCAATGGCTCTCTACCTTCTACTTGCATGTTACATGTTTCTTTTAAGGAACTCTTGAACTTCCAGGAAGTTGTTTGCTGCTGTTGTCATTAGACAGAGCCGAGTGACTCTTCAGTGCATCTCTTCTCATGAGGCTAATGAACTACAAATGCTTCCTTACACTGTGTTGGAAGGATAGTCCTACATGTACAGCATTCGCTAAATGGTGCATTTGGATCAACGTTTCCCACTACCAGTGACGGAAACTAACCATTTACTCCAGTACTGTATAGAAGTTCAATTCAGAGGTACTTGTACTTTCCTTGAGTATTTTCAATGTATGCTATTCTACACTTCTACTCCACTGCATGTATTTAACAGCTATAGTTACTTGTTACTTTGATTTGAAAGCTATAGTGCATAGTTTCTGTCTCACATGATACAACCCCTCTGTGATCGCACACCGCCTAGTAGCCAAGGAGGACACGGAGGATTAAAAAAACATGGACTCTTCAGAAGAGGTAATTCTCTTCACTCAAATTTCTACGCGCAAAAGTCGCCGGCCCCACAACCTTCTGAACATAGCCATACTGAGAAATCCAGAGAGAGTTGTGTGGAGCTGATAGTCTGAATTAGCTTTGTAGCAACTCATTTGGCAATAGCTTGACTGTAACAGACGTTCATTAATATCAAAACGTTAAGCACTAAAGCGTTAACATGCTAATCATTTAATCGACTCATAAAAATATGATACGTTATGACAGATTAAAGGCCTATCAAGGTTATTGTGGCTGAATGATAAAGTTGTAACTTGTCCCACAACAAAACTAACAGGAGAGTGATGATGTCACACAAGCCCAGTCTGTGCACGCCCCACACAGTCCTGCGAAATCAGGAGGAAAAAAACCCAATACCTGTGATGGACCATAGAGTAGATAAGTTTGCAGTGCTTTACCCATTAATAGTATCTTCTATCGTCAATCGGTTAACAATCCATATTAATGTGTAAAGATTACAACCGCTTTAGATAAAAAAAAATTGAAACTAGGGTGTAATCTACTTTTGATTTCACTTCTTTAACTTCAGACATCACTACGTGTTCTAAGTTATTTATTTGGAAATATTTTATTCCTATTAATTTAGTTATATTTTGATGTGGGATTTGTTTTAGAAATCTAATTAATTTTTTGTTTTATTTTTTTTAAGACAATTCCAGTTGCATTTTAGATAAGGACACATGTTGTTTTGCAGTTTATATAAACAAAGGAATATTTTTCTTTGCCTGCAGTTTATTCTGTGAAAAAAGAATCGTGAGAAAACTGTACCTTGAACCTTAAATCGTGAATCGCATCGAATGGCGACTTGTGTGTATCCTTACATCCGTAGTATCTTTAGTATTTTAATTATCACTGTTTGACTATGTTACTGTCAATGGACTAACACATGAAAGACCATGCATGCTGCAGAACTCCTATTGTGTCTACTGGTAACACACTCAGTACCGCTGTCAAATATCACAAGTCAATGTTTTCTTCCTGTTTGCCACCCTTACCAAGAACTGCATGTGACCATAGTGATGTCCGTAACAGATCAATTTATTGTCAACAATCACTGTTTTGGTATAGCGTACTTCAGCAAATGGCGTAAAGAAAACACAGATTAAAATAAGGTCTAGCTAACAATCGCAATAAAAAGAAATAAATAGAAAATAATCTGATTTTTAAGGTCTAGTAATTCCATGTTCATATGAATACATAACATCTACCGTATAAGTTAATCAGTTGAAGCTACTGTATAAATACATCACCAGCATGCACAATATTGTATTATGGAGAATATTGGAGCGGTTATCATCTTACACTGAAGAAACAGTATAATAGGCAAGTGCATTTCTTGACCAGGAAGAAACTGAAGACAAATTAAATCCACAAACCTCAAATCTGCTTTTAGAGCTTCCACTTAACATTGCATGTGCTCTGTCCACAAATTCTACTTGGTTCATTGGTCAAGTCTGTGGTTCCAGGTGCCGTTTCAGAGATCCTACTAGATTGTTATGAAGATAGCATAACTGGACAATAAGGGTGGGCTCATGATCATGTTCAATCACCACATTTAAAAAAAAAAAAAAAAAAGATTTATTTTGCTATCTGGATTTCTGTGAATCAAATCGTTTCCTACAAGGAGCCAATAGAAGTTGTTATAGTAACGAGAATACTGACGATAAGAATTAAGTGTCCAAAAACAGTTAATTTATTTAATAAAGCACATCAGCACATGAGAGGGACAAGCTGCACTAAGTTTTACTTTTATGAATTTGTATTTTTAGTTACAGTATGACTGTGTGACTGAGCTGGACACATAACCGGACACAAAGCAAACAAAAACATTTTTTTTAATTGTTATCTTCAATAACAGAGACGACCTGCTTTTCACTCGACGATCGTAGTGTGGTGCAACTAAAGATGTCGGTACGTTTGAAGTTACGCGATGAAGTTCGACACCCCTTAATTAAAAGCCCGTCTTCATATCTGTAACCCGTCTGCTCTCTCACTTGCTCTCTCGCTTGTCCTCTCTCTCTCTCGCTAAGCAAGGCCATGACATTCAAGGTTACTCTAATTTTCTGGCTGCTCAAGCATCGAAACTCAATTTCTGAATGCTCCTCCCCTCGCGATATACAATAAGACAGCTCAGCTTAGTTTGCGCGATAAGACCAGTCTGCCAGTGTGAAGGTACCATTACCCAATAGTCACGCTGAGATGCATGACATACTGTACCTCTTGCTTCTAAAGTCGTATTTTGGCAAATGCTGCAGAGGCTACCAAGGAGGGGGTTTCATTCTTTAAATTTTTTTTTTTTTAATCGTAGGTTATTTCTCAAACTAAAATTGTCTTCCCTCCTTTCAACTTTTTTTTCACTTTTAATTTGTTGAAAAATAAAGAACAGCAGCCACGTCAGTACCGTTGGCTAAATTGGCCGCCGATGTTCCACCGCCCCTCCCTTTTTTATTTTTTATTTCTAAGAACTTTTTAAACTAGTATTATTATTTTTTTTGTCATCATTTGTGAGCGAGCGTGTTGTGTTGTTTTTGGCAGAATGAGGTTTTGGGACTCTTTTATTTTTAATTGTTGCCCTCGCCTCCCTCGTCGTCCTGCTGGTCGCTCGTCCACAGCGTCAAGTTGTCTCGTAGCAGCTGCATGATCAGAGTGGAGTCTTTGTAGGAGTCCTCGTTCAGGGTGTCCAGCTCGGCGATGGCGTCGTCGAAGGCGGTCTTGGCCAGGTGGCACGCCTGCTCCGGGGCATTCTGGATCTCGTAGTAGAAGACGGAGTAGTTGAGAGCCAAGCCCAGGCGGATGGGGTGGGTGGGCTGCATGTGCTCTTTGCTGATCTCGTGCGCCTCGCTGTAGGACTTCTCGGAGGACTCCACCACCGCCGCTCTCTTCTCCCCTGTGGCCACCTCGGCCAGGTAGCGGTAGTAGTCGCCCTTCATCTTCAGGTAGAAGACTTTGCTCTCGTGCTGCGTCTCGTTGCAGTTCTTGATCAGGAAGTTGTCAAGGAGGTTGAGCACGTCCTGGCAGACGGCCTCCAGCTCCTTCTCGATCTTTTCCCGGTAGGCCCGCACCATCTCGATCTTCTTCTCGTTGCCGTCGGCCGATGTCTTCTGCTCGATGCTGGAGATGACGCGCCAGGACGAACGCCTCGCCCCAACCACGTTCTTGTAGGCCACGGAGAGCAGGTTCCTCTCCTCATTGGATAGCGCTTCGTTCAGCTCTGTGACCTGAAGAAAACAAGAAAGGAAGAAAAATGTGCAGTCGTTAGCATCGTCTTTTTTGTTACCTCAATTGTCTTATTTATGTCAATATGTGGGCGTATGTCTCAATAACATTTAACAGTTGACAATTGGACAAAACGAATGCAACATGCTACAAAGTGTGACCATTGACGCACACAAAAACAATTCTGAAAACTGTCAGACAAACTGTACAACACCCCAAGGCAACAGTCACTGCAGGGTAAACCACGCCTCCAGCTCACTGACATCATCCTCTTAGGTGACTCCTGATTGGCTGTGTGCAGCTCTGAAAGCTGGTTTTGTTTTGTCTGGACAGGCCTGTGTCTGGCTGGAGGATTTAATCCTTTATACCCCACTGGGACTGTGCAGCAGCGGCATCTTTACAGACCTTTTCTGAGTATAAAGCCTGTTGTTACTTTTTTTTTGTACAGAATTCAGTTTCATGAGCATAGCAAAGTAGGGGGCCCCAGCCAATCACGTGGAACAGCTCTTCACAATGCCCTTACTGAACTCAATATCGGTCAACATAAATCTACATTCTGGGTAAAAAACTTAAGGGGATTGTGGTGATACTCTCCTTGTTCCCTAGTGTCAGCATGAACGTATGGGTGCATATGTGTTATTAGGTATATTTAGTCTATTTATTTTTATAGGGCCAGACTTTCTATGATTTTAAACTTAAATTCAGCTTTTTATTCAGTTGTTTTACTGTGAGCATGAGTTCAATAAACTCAAACTCAACTCAAACTCGTGTTTCAATTGGGGAAAACATTAAGCTGGCTTCTTTTTTTAAATGTTTTGCTTTTACTATGATGCCCTAGAAAAGAAATAGAATAATAAAGAGACTTCTCTCTGTTAGAAACATTTAAAAATCCATAGCTTTCTTGATAGTGGTAACGGGTACATTCATTCAGCATTTATAAACTCAGCAATATTTGCTTTGATTTCATCGTAATTCAGTTTCTAGGCATTGAGGCGCTGTCCCTTAACAACAAAAGAAATGTTCACCTTTAGAGTAAACAAGACTAAGCGTCTACAGCCTTGCTAACCGTTCCATGCTAGCAGTACTTAGGCACAGTCATGCTTTGAAAACTCTAGGATCAGCATGCTACCATGTTACCATTGAGAATGCTAACTTGCTCGTGTTTAGAAAGTATAAAGTTTACCATGTCCACCATCTAAGCTTAGTGTTAGCATGCTAACATTAGCCTGTTAACAGTTCACACGACGAGCTGAGGCCGATGAGTCATAAACCAAAGTACTGGACAAATGAAAGTTTTGACCAGATGGATGGCGCTAGATAGAAAGTTAATGGATCACCAAAGTTATTACAGTTCGTGATGGGAAAACGTATGTCTATGGCAAATGACAGGGCAATCCATCCAATTGTTGTGGAGCCATTTCACTCAAAACCACAAATATGGTGCTAGAGTAAAAGTCAGAAAATCATCAAAGTCATCAGGATGCATCATCTGGGAACCATGAATGTCTGTGTAAAATGTTGTGCAAATCCGTTCGGTGTATTGAAACATTTCCCAGGATAAGTGGAACCTATGACCTGCTGGTGGTGCTAGATAAATGGTCAGGGGATCATCCAAGTTATGAGGATTCATCCTCTGGAGAACATAAATGTCTGTACAAAATTTCATAGCAAACCGTTCAAATAGATTTTTCTGTCTGGACCAAATTGGTGGACTGATCATCAGACAGACATTGCCATCCATAGAGCCATGGTAGCGTGACTGAAATTAATAATGTATTTCTTACATTACATTTCAGGTAAATCAGGTTTGCTGTGTTGGTGTATCGTCTTGTGTCTTCTAACCACCCAGGTGGGGTCGCACACTGCTGCCACAGTGTTAGAAAGGCAATAAGAGGTCACTTTTGGAACTTTTTAATGGCACTGTACAGTATATTCCCCAGAGGTTGTGTACGTGAGTGTATGTGCAGCATCCTCGACACACGGCAGAGCCTCAGTGTGTTGCTCAAGGACAGGAAAGCTTAAATCTGTGACCTTTGAGATGCATCACTGTCACGATGAGCTAACAGCTGTGTCACTCTGATTTGGTTAGCCTCCAATAACGCACAGTAGCTACTAATCCCTGTTCCAGTTGTTACTACAGTCTCTATTGATACAAATGTATGACTAATCATGTGTTCATCTGATGAACTCATTTTCAGCATACATACATCCTTGCATACAACTACGCCCCCAGATTACTGTAAGAGGGAGGGGGTGGAGGTTAAAAAGCAATCAGTGATGCAATCTCCTGTTTCTATGGCGACTGCAAAATCTGCTTTGTTTGTGGAAGCCATTGTATCTCTGCTGAAGACGCTGGCCTCAAGCTGCTAATAGCAAGGATACTGACATGGCTGTAGTATGGAGAACGCTGCAGCACTGTGGGTGGGGATAAGTGCAAGTAAGCCATTTCATATCTCACACCCTTCAGCCAACTCTGGCAGTCATCCTAAGCAATGTCATTTCCATGGCTCTGTACAGGACACAAATGATTGGAAAGCTAACAGTCTTGAAACATTGGGGGAACCACAAGAAAACGTTTCACTTCAGTCATGCTTCAACCTTGCTAGTGGCATGCAGGGCCTGAGGATGGTGATGGTAGTTGGTTGGTCTGCCAAATGTATTGAGCACATTCATGCTGCCCAGACAATGATCCATTTACATTTTTGAACAGTCCATGAGCGTTCCTCATGTCCATCAGGTCAAATTGACAACTCTGTAGCTTTAAATATGAAAAACAGTTATGTACAGACATTCATGGTGCCCAGAGGATGAATCCTATTGAGCGAGGTGATTCGCTGACTTTTTTTTAGCTCAAAGCACTGTTGTGCCAAAGTACAATCTCACAGAGCTGCTAGCATGGCTTTAGACTCTCTAGTCATGGTCACAAGAGGGTGAACCCTACTGATTCTGGGATTTGTTGTAAAGCCAATACTAGCTAAGCCAAAAGTTGAACATGTCTCAAAATCTGAAAGGCAGTTTACCATGACGTTTACTAAAAACCACCAACATCCCACAGTATCTCTGCCTATTTCAGGCATTGCATTACATTTTTCCTCTGGTGCCATCCTAACACCAAATCATCAACTTGGTCCAAAAGGTAACTAGTGGGCAGTCTGCCATGGAATTTAAAGTGGAAATTTATGTTCACCACAGGAAACACCCCTTTGTATTTGGATATCCCATCTTTAGCGACATCCCAACCAAACCACAGTGCTTTTCGTGCCTTGTTTCCTAACTCCTTCCTGTAGAGTGCCACTAGCAGTACTGTCAACTTGTGTGTGTGTTCACTAAGGACGTTGTAAAAATGTACAACTGGCATAAATAAAATGACCTATGTACTAGTTAACTATGAAGACAATAAACTGACATCCGTTGAATAATGATCCCACTTACGAGCACAGGAGAAAGTCAGCCTGCCCCCCATTAGTCTTTGCTGAAGCACAGCCTTAGCTTTATACAGCTCTATGCATTAGCCCATTAAATTACAATTAGTGTAAACAATCTCTGACCTACAGTAAATTCAACCAACAGAGTAATGCTGAAGCAACACATAGGTCAGAAAAACAAGGCCTAAACAACACGTCTGTAAAAACATGCATGCCTTTGTTTCAGAAGGCTGCAGGGTGAGCAGAAAGCCCTGACGGAAGCTGTGGTGCGGGGATGACAATAGAGCTCTGTCTACCCATAAAGCTCATCAATCGCGCCTGCTCTCTCGTGACTCATCCTTGCACAGGGCAGTCAAACGTCCAAACAACTGTTAATGCAAACAAAGGCCAGGCAGGACAATCAATAACTTCCTCTTTGACAGTTCTTTGCATGACCATTAATATCCACCAGAGAGACACTGTAAGGGCTGCAGGGCTGGGAGAGTAAGAGGATATGTTGGGCATGAGTAGAGGCTGGGTTAGACCTCAATGCCCACCGTCTTGCATTTCTATTTAATGGATTTTTCAATTCACATAATGAAGACTTGTCACAGTCCCACAGCTACCAATTTTTCTTCCTGTTCCACACTTTCCTTCTGTCTTTTCCTTGCTCACTTGCTCACTCCCTGGGCTCTCCTAACCTGATGTGACAACTCCCCCGCCGACCCTCTTTCAGGCAGCATCGCACAATGGTGCCTTGGACTACCTGGCGTCACTGGCGGTGTGAATAGGGCTGGAGCCTTGGTGAAGAAAAAGGGAGATGCAAGGCGGTGTATGTGTGTGTCTTAATAATGGTGATGTAGTGGGAGCTTCGAGTAGTTCTTTGTTGCTATGCTACCACATATGACAGTAGTTATTCTGTGAGTACAGCTGATGTGCGTATCCAATAAGGAAACACACAAAGGGTTGATCACTTAAAAGGAATGAGGGAGATGTGCTGACCTAATTAGGCTACTGGACTGGTATGGAGAGGGTCAAACACTAGTTAATGCTAGCCTCTCTGTTAGTACTAGTTCTCTGCTGTCATTAAAGAAACTGGTAACACACATGTACCTAAAGTGACAGTAAAAGTTAGCCCTCATGCTCATGTGTCAAATATTACCAAGTAAGGGCTTATTAAAATACATAAAATGGGTGTACGGCACAGGACTGTCATGTTCAGCCCACATTATTTCAGGCTTAGCTGTCGTCGTTAAAGGCAGATATGTTCTGCCTTAGTGGTCATATGAGGGTTATACCGGCACCTCCTAGTTCACTTCTATGATAACACAAGAAAATGACAGATCTGACTGAGTATATATTGTGACACTGTCATTTACATTAATGGTTGCCTGCTATATAATTATTAATACTTTACATCAGGTGAATAAAAACAAATGATACCGTTTTCTTTAAATTCTTCCTTTTTCAGATCACAGTCTGGAAGCACTGCAGACTCATCACGTATTGACCAGTAGTGTTACTAACAATGACTGTGATTACTGTGTTGTAATTGCATTACTAATGCTTGGTCATAGACTGTCTCAGGGACACAGGCTGACGGTTCATACTTGTTTTTAGGGTTGGTCCATCTCCTAGCTATCCCCATCTTGTCAAAATCCCTCTTTTCATACTTCCCATGTCTGTAATAATCCTGTAAACTCATTCAGGGCCATGAAATCCCACACAAATAACCATTATAATGGTGCCAAAGCAATAAAGCAACAACTTGAAGTATTCTTCTACAAACATAAAATGTGGTTTCATGTGACATTTCACTCCATGAACTGAGAAGACAAAACACAATACACATAAGAACTAGGGCTGCAGCTATCGATTATTTTAGTAATCGAGTATTCTACAGATTATTCCATCGATTAATCGAGTAATCGGATAAGAAATACTTTTGTTTTATTGAAGAGCAATAATATACAATAGTTGGTTTAATTTTCGGAAAAGCTACATTTTTATTGCCTACATTGCTTACAATATCTCAAAAAACTAAACTTTAAGTGCATTTAAGTGCCATATTACATTGTTTTTAAAGAAAAAAAAATCTGAAATGCAATAACCTCAAACTAAGGCATACATTAAACATCCAATAATACATAAACATTACCTTAAGTTGTGCAACTTAACTTTCTGAATTACAAGTTTCAACTTGAGACTGATCTGTATATAGGCCTATATGTAAATATTAGTTATACTCAACCTATTTTCATTTATATATTTGATGTAGGGCTGGGCGATATGGAGAAAATCTTATTATCACGATATTTTTGACCAAATACCTCAATATCGATACCGCAACGATATTGTAGTGTTGACTATGGTGCTTTCACAAAATATTTACACATTGAGATTTTTGATAAATAATCATCAGTAATGTAGATATAATGACTAAGTGGGTAAAGGCAAATAATAGAAAAGTTACAACAGTCTGGTAAGTTCAGAAAATGACATAACTTTACTGTAATGCAGCCTTTAAAACCAGCCCAGCTGTAATTTGATGACAATGCTACACAGCTCGGTTACACTTATGCTACTAAAACGTTGATCAGCTGTTTCTCCGTGAAGAGAGAGAGAGTGAGAGAAAATGGTGCGCAACAATCAGCTGTTTTTCCGAAGGGATAGTCAACAAGTCGGCTCTTTAGATCAAATTGTGGTCACCACTACATATTTTCTTGTCTTTGTTTTTGGCAGTGGTTGTGTTTGGTGTAGTTTCATCGTTGGGTCCGCTTCGTGGAATGGATGAATAAGTTAGACTCAGTGTTTTCTGTTGAGATGCTGAAGCATTGACGTCGTGCTATCATTGTGGTAAGCTAGTTCCATTTTTCAGTAGACACACTGTACAGAGTTCTCCTTTTAATTTCTTTTCTGTCATTTTCTCCAGCCTGTCTCTTCTCTTAGCCCCTCACTATTTATGCTCTTTCTCTTTGTAATCTGCGCCTACAGTCTACATGGCATGTGTTGCCAGCAGCGTCGAGCCCGGTGTGCGACAGTAATAATCATCCGTGCGGAAACACCGTGAGCGATACAACATTGGTAACATTGATTAAACAAAGCTTCGAGGCAAATCATTTTGGATCGAGGATTTTTAGTGATCAAATTAATCAACGTTGTGATACTGACGCTACAGCTTCTTTGCTGCTTGAAAAAAAAGTAAACTTTAACCATTCTCCTTTTACATGATTGTTACCGGCCGACCCTTCCCCTTTAAGACAGGTAGCCATGTGGGCAACGTGTGTATGTGACGTAACGTTAGTCCAACGGGCAGTGTTAGGGGAAGTGAGGCTCTCTGTGTGTAGAAAAGTACCGTAAGCGACAGAAGTCGGTAGAAATACGGTGGCTGAACCACGCAAAGAACTAAACAAGCAAAACTTGTTAACAATGCACGATTTAAAATATATTTGAAACATGACTTTGCAAATGTTCTCCACAGGGCACCTTTAATAACGACTAGCGGCTGAGCTGGGCTTTGAAGTAATTCGATCATGATTCCCACCTAGGGCTGCACGATATTTTGTTTCATCGTCTACATCGCGATATGCGCATGTGCGATAGTCACTTCGCAGGACGTGCGATGTTAACGCTAGAACTTTTCTGCTGCTTGATAGAAAAGTAAACGTTCAACGTTCTCCTTTTGCATGATTGTTACCGGCCGACCCTTCCCCTTTAAGACAGGTGGCCATGTGAACAACGTGTGTATGTGACGTAACGTTAGTCGGACAGGGTTTGTTATGGGAAGTGAGGCTCTCCCGTGTGTCGAAAGGTGCCGTAAGCGGCAGCTGCCGTGGACACAGTGATGCACACGCTTTTCCATGAGTAGTGAAGCTAGAGTAGTCCTTGTTTTATATTCACTGCAAAGACAAAATAAATCACCTGATTAATGCAACGTTATCACGGCGTCTTCCGGCCATTTCTTCACGCAGTTACCAGAAAGCTGCCACCAGCCAGGCTAAAGCTAATATAGTGAACCTAAAGAATCAAGGGCTCTGTCCCAACTAACGTTACGGTTCGGAGCAGCGAAGCTGGAAATGTAACACTAATCTACAAAAGAAGTCTGTGTCTGATATAACATAATTTACACTGGTTTAAGTGTTCATGGATACACAGTTTGTTGCTAGTGCTTAACATGCAGGCTCTGCATGCACAGCGAACCATCAATCACAATCAATGTTGATCAATTTATCAAACAGAGGAAGCAACATGCATGTATTCATAACAGCATTGACTTTAGCCTGGATTGATAGTATTATATGAATACAATGGTGTCATGTGAGTCAACCAGTGTATTTAGCTACCTAATTTCCCTCTCCAAAACCACTTCAGAAGAGTAGTCACAGCGCTTAATTGCTTTGGTGTTTGTAATTAGCATTAAAGTTTAACAAAGAATGGTTTACATTAGAAAAGTTCCTTTTTCATTTTTATTTTCTATGTATGTTTCTCCTGTGTCTTTTTTCATATCGCAATATATATACATATACATATCTCAGGAAAAAACTATCGCAATGTCAGTTTTTTCCAATATCGTGCAGCCCTATTCCCACCTAAAATAAAAGTGTAATTTTCTGTAAAATAAAATAACATGTTTGGTGTGGGTGATAATACTTTTGAGTAATCTGCTAAAATATATGTTAGAGACACCTGAAAGTAGGGCTGCAACTAATGATTATTTTCTCGATTAATCGTTAGTGGTTTGGTTTATAAAATTTCAGAAAATGACGATCAGTGTTTCCCAAAGCCCAAGATGACATCCCCAAATGTCTTGTTTTTGTCCACAACTCAAAGCTATTCAGTTTACTGTCATAAATAACTGAAGAAACTAGAAAATGTAAGAAGCTGGAATCAAAGAAATGTTAAGTATTTTCATAAGAAATGACTCAAACCGATTTAATCGATTATGAAAATAGTTGCAGATTGATTTAATAGTTGGCATTAATCGATTAATCTTTGCAGCTCTACCTGAAAGTAATGTGAATATCCAAAAAGCAGACTGTGCAGGTTTTCACACACTTTCACATTTTGGGAAGATGTTTTCAGTTCCCAGAAAAGAATGAATACTTATTCCTTTTTTAGCTGTCCTTTCTTTCCTTTGAACTGTATTACAACTGCAAGTCAGGGTAGATGTGTCAATGTGCTGCCTTATAATGCTGCGAGCGTTTATGTCCTTGCACTCGTTGACAGTGACTAAGCAAAAGGAAAAGAAGACATCAAAGCAACTGAATGATGCGACAAGATAAAGTACTGATGTGGGGAATTATCACTCACTTCAATTCTGCACATCTAGCTGCAAATGTAAGTAAGATGTGAAATGAACCTGATTATACAGTAGTGTGTGTAGGTGGGTAAGGTGGGCGTTTCTTGTAGTGCCTTTGTGACTCACCAATGAGTCAAAACTCATTTCGGGACATACTGAAATGTCCTGAGATGACATTGGCTGCATTCATTATTGGACTGAGGTTTTGGAGTGTGTTCATATTTCAGAAATAAAGAAGTAGAAGTTTGATTGCCCCCTGGACAAAAACTCCTGAATGAGTTTAGCAAACTGATTGTAGCAATCTGTATCTAAAACAAAGCTAATCATAGGTGTCAAATTTTTAAAAACGTTCACATTGATGTTGAGGATATCTCCCACAAGATGCACCATCCTACTCACTCCCACTAGATCACTCCCCTACGCAACACTGAGTATGTTTACATGCACACCAATATTCCACTATTATTCAGAATATGTTAATATTCCGAATTTGATACAGGTCATGTAAACAGCATATTCCGGTTGGATATTCCGAATATAGCATTTCCCAATTAAGACATGGGGTATTCCGGTATTATTCGGGTTTTAGAGGCATTCTTTGGACATGTATACAGCGCATTCGGGATATGTGTCTCAATCGGGGGTTTACCTCAGTTTACGGCCTCTTGCCTGTTTACGGCTTATGGTCTGTTGCTATGGTTGCTGTACACAAACCAACCAGCCAACCGTTTGCAAGGCTGCAGACCCGATAAGAAGGAGAAACACAGCTACTTTTAAACATTATCAAAGACTTGGATATCAACAGGTTTTTGGATATGCGCACACATCGCTACGACCTTTTCAAGTAGCTGGTTGAAGGAATGAAAGAGGGAGGCTGTGTTTGCACGGTCCAACAAGTCCGCCACCGCTGGTAAACTCTGAAAAAATCGTATTTTGCACGGCCACATGTAAACGTGAATATTAGTGGAATATTCACTTTCATTAGCCATGTAAACAGCTTAGTCAGGGTATCGTCTTTTTCAGAATAAGGGCAAAAAATGGAATATTATGTGCACGTAAACGTAGAAATTGTTTTCTATTGAGAATGTGTCTGCCAGCCAAAATAAGATACAGGTAGCCCAAGGAGGTTTTTTTAAAAAAAATTTTATAGCAGTGATAATTAAAAGTGGATAAAAAATATTTGTTTTTATAAGTCCCTGGTTCTCTTCCAACTTATTAGAGGTGTGCAAAAAAATCGATTCACATTCAAATCGCGATTCAAGCTCTACCGATTCAAAATCGATTCATAGAATTCCAAAAATCAATTCATATTTTTTTTTTTTATTGTATGTCTACTGCAATCACATGGGAAGGCAAAGCACAGCTGATCTGCTCGGGGCTTCTCAGGTGCTGCTAGCAAATCACTCCGCCCATGTAGCAGAAGTAGCAGTGCTTCGCCTTTCTGAGAATATAGTTCCCAGTTTGTATACGGTTAGAAGACGGCTGTGTCTCATGTGACCTTGTTATTTGTACACCCTGTTACTATATAAATAACAACATGTAAATAGGAACATGTTGGTGTTATTTTGTCACTTATTGGGAGTAGTAGGCTAGATGGAACCAGTTACCTCCAGGATCTGTGCTAGGCTAAGCTACCGGTGGAACGGTCGGACAGAGTTACAACACGCACGGAGATGAGAAGGGTATGTGTCGACTTATCTTACTTTAGGGGTTACAGTGAGTAAGACAAAGTCCCAATAAGTCGGCGTGTTCCTTTAAGGGGCTCTGTAAAAATGTTGTTTGGTATATTTCAGTATTTGGATAGTTACAGTATAATGATAGTTAAGTCAAATAACATATTTGCATACATTAGATTTTGGCACTCCCACAATGAATGATGGTAACCATCAGTCCCACTCGCAACAGAGCAAGTGTATTCTGCACCCGCCGCAACATTTGTATTAGGTCCTGCGGGACCTGCAGGGTCACTCACTACTGGTACAGATATAGAGCTGTTATTATACATGTGTGGGGAAACCTCACACTTTAACAGATAAACATCTGTTTTTAAAGCTTATCTTATGGCGTTTTTCCATTACATGGTACCTGCTCGACTCGCCTTGACTCTACTCGCCTTGACTCTACTCGACACACTGTGCGTCCGTTTTCCATTGCAGATTTTAGTACCGCCTCAGCGTGGCTGGTCGTCTTGCCTGCTCGACGCACACACCAGCGCACAAGTATAAACATCAGAAACAGGAACCTCGACTGAGGAGGTACTAAAAAAAGTACCTGTTAGCAGGTACCAGGTACTTTTTTTCGTAATGGAAAACCAAAAAAGGCAAGTCGAGGCGAGTCGAGCAGGTACCATGTAATGGAAAAGCGCCATTAAAATGACTTACATGAAGACATGCGGTTAATTAGCTATACTGTTGCACCCTAAGATTTACAGACATTTGTGTCTACCATTTCCTTTTATCCAATGTAGAAAACACTATTTAGGTAATTCTCTAGTAATTAGTGCATAAAGTTGCTGTTTTTGAATGTGAAATGGTCCCAGATTAAAATGCATAAAGTAATCCCCACCTTGTGCCAACATGAGTAAATAAAAAGCATACTATTGATATTATAAGTGCATTTACTGTATATGAAACAGCGGTGTTTGTGTGAGTGTATGTTAGACGTTCTGAGATTTCATGGGGCAATTTTGCCCTTTGCCCCCCTTAATTTCTGAGACTGACAATATATATTCTATATTTTCTAGACTGTTGCTATGGGACCCTGGGTGTCAGATGGTGGGATCTGTAATAGCCCTTTCAGAACAATACAGCAAAATGGGTCAAACCCACATGTGGTTGATCTGAATGGGGCAATATGCATCTTCAAAAATGGTTTCTTGACCCTCATCCCAACCTGTATCGAACGGGAGTTTGACACTGCCCAATTTCCATGAACAGAATGGGGACTTAAACATGTTATTTTAAACGTGTATGGCTTGATTAGTTCATTAAAGCTAAAGAGAGAGAGCTGGACATAAAATGAACTGAAGCTACACCTTGCGTAATCTGATTTTGTGCAACTATGTAACTCTTGTGATTTAGCAGTCATTTGTGTTGAGCTACAGTGGCAGACTGAAGTCTCTGTGAACAGTGACGCTCAGGGATTAACTTGTGAAAGCGGTCTCAAATGAATCAGGTCAAACCTGGGTTGAACACGCGTTCAATAAAGCACATTGTACCCAGGTTTGTATGAAAAGGAGTAATCACCATGTGTGGCTTGCAAACAGGTAGCGTTTGATTTTGCAGCTTCAAAAGCTTGAAAGTTGGAATTTATTATGTTTTTTTCCCTTGTGGGAATTAGGGTTCTACGTTTTCCCTCAAAAGGCATGTTGGGTTTTTTCATTACTCAAACCAAGAAGCACTGCTAGTCGTAAGGTAAACTTAGTGAAAATTTGAAATATAACGGTGTCCTCTGTGAAGCTCTGTGTTAAAAATTATCATTATTAATAAAATATAAATTCAGCAGAATGACAATTTTACTTAATAAAATAAGTATGTGGCTTGAACGACTACATTTCAATATATACTGTGTTTATCAGTTTTATTAAAACTATGTTTCTGTTTTGTATGAAAAGAAAGAAATGTAAAAATGGCTTCCCATGAGGTAGAAAAAGCTCATTCAAGAATCCCTCCTACGTACTTCCGCTCAATTTTCATTTCCCTTCAGTACTACGTCTGGGTTTGTGGTATATTTTTGGGTTTTCTCCAGCCAAAGTTTTGGCGGTCCAATCAGCGAACAGAGGGAGTGGCTGAGAACGATGATGTTGAGGCCGTGTGTATAGAGTTGTAGTTCCGTAATGGCGGCGGAGAAAGATGCGAGCGAAGCCATTCAGTCCGTTGTGGCAACGCTGCCGAATATCCAGAAGTTACAGCCCGAGCAAGAACAATCTTTGCTGAGTTGTGTTGGTGGCCATGATGTTGTGGCCCTCCTCCCCACGGGATTCGGGAAAAGTTTCAAAATTTCATTTTCCAGGTCACTCCGTTAGTGGTGAAGGAGTTAGCCTTAGCTAACTCCTTCACCACTAACGCTAGCGATGCTAATGCTAAATATAAGCCTTGTCGGTCTCCCCTCTTGTTGCACATGCACATGACATACGTCACGACCAAATGTTAGCGATTGGTTATGGCAGATCCAGAGTGACTCTGGCCAGATCCAATAGTTTTAAACTTCAACAAAGTACCCGCCTTCAAGGAAGTTAACACTTGTCAATGGAGAGTGGCCAGACTCTCTGTACAAATACACATAAGTCTCCCAACGAGAGATTTTGTAAATTGTGTTTTTGTAAAAAGTGTGTTCAATAAAAAAAAAAAAAAAAAAAAAAAAAAGACTCTCTGTACAAATGAAACGTACCAGAGGCTAAATGTTTATGTCCCTAAGAAAAGAAAAAATGTGTAGCCTACAGATTGAAGTGAATGGGCTTCAACTAGGGATGCAACGATTATAGATTTTGTTGGTACGATTATGGTCTGAAGAATAATCAGTCTCACGATTATTATGCATTAATTAATTTCACTGCTAATGTATGAAATCACATGAACAATATATTTTAATGTGTTATTTATTGCTGCCTTTTGAAACAGAAATAACGGTAACAGTTTTGAATGTTTTGAAAATGATTATATGATCAATCATCAACCTTTTTAATATTAAGATTAGAGACTAGAGGTGAATCAGTCACACCACAAACAAAGGCCAAGTTGGCAACAACAGTGCTGCCCTTCTTAGGAAGAAGTTGGAGCCTTTTTGGGCTAGACACAGCCCTGCTAGCTGGTGTTTCTAAAAGTTGGAGGAGCTGCTATACAAGATGCAGCTGTCATAGGGAGAGTTGCAGCATGTTGCCAAGGAATAAATGCGATGGAGAGATCTCTTTGCAGCCTTACGTCCCACAGGCGATGGAGAGGAGTAAGTAAGTAACGTTAAGTGGTAACGTCAGTGACATGTTTGAGCTGTTGCAGAGTTTTGAGTCGTACGAACATAACGTTATCAGTGCACTCACTGTAAATGCAAATGTCGGCTTCTGACTCGTTAGCTGTTAACTGTAGCGTTATCGTTAACCTTAAACAGGCTAACGTTAGCCAACTGGTAACATTAACAAGCTAACAAACACTCAAACAACGTTAACAAATAATAAAGTCGCTAGAAAGCTTACCAACTTGGGCTGAATTCTCCGTTGCAGCTGTCCTGAGGTCAGGGTCTGGCTCTGCTCTAGCTGTTTTACTGGTGTTTGCTAACTTGACGTAATGCTAAAAAATTGCAGCAGTAAGTTATCCCACCACGGGACGCCGTTGTACATCACTCTGACAGTCAGTACTCACGGTGGCCGGCGTCTGATTTCATGTGCGTAGCGCATGTGAGCGTTTATGTTGTCAAGGAGGTTTAATAAGAACTGCACACACTGCTACACATAATGTGCAGTCAGTTAACACTCGGTGTAGTGGAGCTTTAACGATTAATTAACCGTGACATTTTAAAGCACGGTTAAAGCATCACTAGAGAACTTTTCCCGCTTCGGTCCCCCTACAGGTTGGAAGCGGAATTGTCCATTACATTACATTATGCAAGTTTGCCAGATCGGGTAGCGGATCTGTAGTTCAAATGAACTGGACAATGTAATGGACAATTCTGCTTCCAACCTGTAGGGGGACCGAAGCGGGAAAAGTTCTCTAGTGATGCTTTAATAGTGAAATCGGTTAATCGCTGCATCCCTAGCTACAACATGCAAAAACACTGGGATGGTCTTTTCAGAGATATTGGTGAAAAACACTCTAAAAGCTTTTCTTACATTAAACCTAGTGCATTGGTTTAGACTGAATACTGTAGGTCAGCCTTCAAGAATGAGTCATTACTATATCAAAGGGCTGAGGCACTGTGCCCATGTGGATACTATGATGTAATAGTTTCATTACATATGCACAGTAGTGCCAAGATCCTTTTACATTCAATATCCATTCACTCTCGAAAAGAACTCCTAAAAACTCCTTCCTCATCAATGTTGACGGCATTTTGTAAGTATTAATATACAGTATAGCACAGTGCTGAGTACTGCTATATACTGTACAGTACACTTTACCAAGTTAAAGCAACGCAAAAGACATTTCTCAGAGATATTTCTTATGGATTTCTTTGGCTTTAAACGTCCCCTTTGAATCATTTATAGTCAGAAGCATTTATTGAACGACTAAAAATGTTCAGTTCATGTGGCTCTTTCATACAGAAGTCCAGGATCCTAATTTAATTTTTCTGACTCTTGGTCCAAGGCTAAAAGAATCACTAGAGACCCACACAAAGCCAATGTAGTACAACATATTTTGCAGGCAACTGGATCGGTTACTGATCACTCATAGCCGTGCCCGACAGACATAAAGAGGACAAGCAGAATTTAATGCTTCTCCCAAACCTGTGATGTCACACACAGCTCCTAAAAGTGAACTTAGAAAGACATCGGAGGCCTGACAATGACTCTCTGCTGGGAGATTTTTGTTAGATGTAAAAATTCAGACAAATAAAAAAAGCAAACATGTCACTCATTTACAGTTTGTTAAATCATTAAAACCTTGCTTTTTGATTTTTAGCTCTACTTTAGCGTTTAGGGTGCAGTGTCGTGTTCTGTAATCCTGTTTTTTTTTTTTTGTTTTTTTTGGTTCCGTTGCCACCGGGGCGGTTACCATGTCTGCAGTGGCAAGGGATTCCCCTTAAATGATGGGCGAGGCAGCAGACACACCCCGCTGCCCAGTGCTGCAGAGAGACTGGCTGGGTAAGGGGCAGCTCTCTCTCTGACTCGGCATAAATGGAAAGGGGTGGAGCTGGGCTCCCTCTGGCATTACCACTACAGCCTGGTCCTAGAGAGAGCCAAACAGCGTGGGCTTTAAACACGCTGACAGCTTACTTGTTGACTCTTGGAGTTAAAGCTGAAAGGTAGAAAAAGTTCCACTAATCTTGCTTTCTCCACTTTTAAACATGCCTATACAGCTTGGGCACGCATGCTGAGGTCTGGCCTTGTTAATAAAAGCATCTTCTATATCATTTATAGAGGAAAAGAATATAACTATGCACCCAAAAGTGCTAGCCTCTTAAAAAAGTAAAATACATAGTAGGCATACATAACAGGCAACTAGAAATTATTCTATTATCACTAAAAAGTCACTATTAGAAACAACAGACACAATATGAAGTCCTGCACAGACATTATGGCCATTCTTTTAAATAAAGGAGAGTGGGCCTTGTCACACAGCACAACATTCCTTGACTTCCCCTGCCAATTTGTCCCTTCCTCTATGATCTTATTGTCCAGACAGCGCTGATATAGAGAGATGCAGCCTTTGTGAAGCTGTGATAAAAACGCTGCCTATGAAATGGTGCACTACGGGTGGGCCTGTGCTGCATCTTGGCAGATGCTGCGGCACGCCTCTGTGTGGAAACCTGCTGTGAGAGTTCGAGGACGCAGGGATGCGGTTGCTACACAGCATCGATTGATACGGGCTGCCCGTCATGCTACAGTTTGCGGACCCAAAACGACCGTTTGCTGCCATATGACACACAGAGCTTTCTGGAAAGCTGTCCGCCAGCAGCACACCCACGTCTGTAAGGTGAACGCTTCGAATGTTGTGCGCTGCTTCTGCGCATATCGATTGCGATCAACCTTCAGCCAACATTGCTCTTCCCAATGCGCCAAATAAGTACCAATAGGCGGGACACTGCCTGCCAGTTTCTCCACATCAAGCTAAAGAAAAGTGGTATTTCACACTAAATCGATGGCCCATTATTTCCCAGCATCATGTAAACCGGAACACGACCATCAGCACAACCTACGATGTCACTCTCATCATCATGGTACCACCTAGCTCGTCCTTTGCTCCGCCAGTATGCGCATCTTTCGACGGGCTCATTTTAATACTCTTCCACTACTAAGCCCACATTTGATCCAGACAGACGATTAAATCACGCTTCATAGTTATTTTGTGCTTAATTTTACCCGGTTCGTTTACAACCTAACAGCCCGGCCGTTTTTAAAGGAGCCTGCTGGTGAAAGGCACCGCCCCAAGATCAAACAGTCCGCATTTCAACCACAATCCACCGCAGCGCGCCGCCGATAAAACTCTTTGATTTACTGCAAATTAGGGATTTCAGTTGAACCTCGTTGTATTAAATCTGTTTCACTCTGAAATGTGCTGAAACGGGTGATAATGTGAACTAATCTTTATCGGCCTTGCAGTCCTGTTCAAAACGATGTTGCCCAAATCTTATTATAGCAGTAATGTATCCTATTAACAAATACGTCTTTCTCATAAACGTATTCTTTAATCATAACTTTCATACACCAATTTTGTGGCTTATTCGCTTAAATCAGAATGTGCTCCCTAACACAGCTAGGCACAGTCCCTTGCCAGGCGTGATACTGCCCTAATGCTAGGTTAACGTTAGCTAGCTTTTACACATTCCTCGCAAATACACACACGTATCGAGGAGGCTATTTAAATAATATATATACATATTTTTTTTTTTTTTTTTAAGTTTCAAAAGAGAAAATGTCATTACAGAGGAAGCCTACTTACCGATTTCATGGCAGCTGCCATATCATCATACCTCTCTGCCTGCTCGGCCAGCCTGGCTTTCTGCACCAGTTGCTCGCGGTCAACCATTTTAGATGTGGTCTGTGTGTTTATGTTGCTGTCTTATGTGTTTCGGAGCTAAAAATCGTAATGTGAATGTTTTAATGCAGAGTAACGGTACCGGGTCCTCCTCGCTGCAGCTGCTGCCTGCTGTCTGTGTGCCTGCCGACGGGACACCCCTCCCCCTCCGAGCACTTTCCCTCGGTTGTGTCACCACCCAAAAAGGCGTGTCTTCACAGAGTGATGTAATCAGCGAGCCTGGTAGTCCAGAGAAAATGACAGCACAGCCTATTGCCCTACACTGTAGTGGTATTCTATCACACTTTCCAAGTACAGTAGGGTACTCGCATGCCAAGTGCTCTGGGCCCCAGACCCCCCTCCAAAGGCCTGGCTTTAGGAGTATGCGTTAGCCTAGCACTACTGGCATGATAGGGGCCTTCCTGATATTGTGGCCCTGTCTTGAAGAGGGCCTCGGTGTCGATTTAGCTGATACAAGGTTTACATTGTTAATAACAGTGGTGGAATGTAACTAAGTACATTTACTTAAGTTTTGTACTTAAGTACAAATTTGAGGTACTTGTACTTTACTTGAGCCTTTTCTTTTCATGCCACTTTCTACTTTTACTCCACTACATTTCAGAGAGATGGAGATTAAGATGTTTTGGCCATAAAACACATGTAGTTTATAAAATACAATGTTTTATTATAAATTGAACTACCTAACAATATACAGGCCTACAAGTCCAGCTGAAATGATTAGCGGATTAAACACTTTTGGTGTTTATTAGTAATAACAAATAATAAGTAATAACAGGCAAGTAATTAAATAATGTTTTACATTTCATTTCTGTAATAGTGATTATGGTCAATGAAAGATTTCCTGTCATCAAGTCTGATTGGCTGAGTCCCCTTCAAAGCCTGTGTAGCTGATAAAGAAAAGACACACCTGTGACCACAGAGCAGTTCTATGTTTTGACATTACTGCAACATTGTTGCTTGGCAGCGGAGAAGCGAATATCAGCAAGCCTGTTATCATTTAAAAGCAAAACAATTACGATTTGTCAAAAATTGCATTTCAAATAATGAAGTATTAGTGCTGAATTCTAATATATAAAATAACTTTTTTAGTTGTAGTAATCGTCGGTATGAAGCAGGTTTATAACGCTGACATGCTGAGTCATGTTATCATGAGTCATCAAACACGCCCTCTTACACAGGCCGTTTTGTTTCCCTGTGGACGCTGGATGTTTCTGAAATTGATCAATCACCTCCAACTTTGCTCTTGAGCCTGCCAGACTGAAGCCATTTTAGCTTCTTTTTTCTGTTTTCTACATCATACTAGGTGTACACATATCTATATTCATGAGTCAAAATGCTATCTTAAAATATTGTATTTCTAATTGCATTTTGTTTATCAGATTGCTCATTTAAAATGCTGAATTAATCTCTAAGTATGATTTCACTAATAAGACTAAAGCAATCAGAGTATATGAAACCTCCAATTACAGATATCTGCAGTTCAGGATCGACTATAATGTGAATGCCAAATATCTCCATTTAAGTGATGACTTAATAACTGATTAAAGAAAATGGGTCTCCAGCTTCTGTTCTGATAACAACATATCTTTAATTCCTGCTCGTTAAATATAAAATGGTATTTTTTAATCTAAAATGTTCTTTATGTATTCTTTATAATGTCTTGAACTGAAGTTTTGACTAGTCTAACAAAATCAAGAAAATGTGAGTCTATTTACAGTATGCAGAAGTAATGGGTATTTTAAAAAGGAATTGTTACCAGTTTTGGCCTATAAAATGCTCAAAGATCATCCAGGCTGATGTGAGTATCCGGAGATTAAAAAGTACAACAGTAAATTATCAGCAGTAGCAGAATTCTTTAAATGCTAAACGGCATTACAGCGAGGTCTTCTAACTGCTTTTCAATGCTCACATATTTTTTCACACATTTAAATGTAATGCCACTGTTAACAGGTTTTATTGTGGAGAGCATTTACAGTTTAAAGTGTGGAATAACACATTCTTCCGCTTATAAAAGTTGAATTCTATAAATCACCTATTGCAATACACTCAGGAGAGCTGCTGCTAAAGCCGTAGCATATACTTGGTCAGGTATGACCATTAGCTTATTGTGGCTAATGTTAGCCAACTTTGTACCAATACTGCTGTGTAACTGACATTATTGAGTCAGTTTCATGACTTTATGCTCTACTTTTGCTACTACACTACATTTCATCATTATCCTGTAATTATCACGTGGCCCCGTAGTGTCAGTATTATATTCCAAATTGGGTGCAGTTAAAAAGCTTAATTGTATTATGTGGCAATTGGTTTCATTTGAGAATTACATATCAACTAAGTTTTATTAGCAATATTGTTATTTTTCTTGGAAAAATGGATAGACTAAGCTAACATCATGCATTAGCTTAACAATTAGCTACAAATGGTAAACAACAAATGGGAGGAAATGACCACTCTGAATCTCATACTTTCCCCTGTGAATGTGAATGTTCCCACAAATCCTCTCCGTTGAACAAATTCAAATGGTAGAGTCAACATATTTGCATATGCCATTAAGAAGAATACAAATTCAGAGCATGTTAAGGACAATGCCAAATGTAGATACTGATTTAAACACCTCTGTTTTTACACAGGAAATACTGGTTATTATATACTGAAAAATAAGAACATTTATTTTGTCACATGTAAATGATTATTAGGTTACATTTATTTATATGATGGTTAACAGAACACAAGTAGCACATACTGTAATTTATTTGTAGATGGAGAGATGCTGTGTATTCACAATATATAGCACATTTAATTATGGATGTTTCTGCTATCTTGCATTCTTGTGGTTTGTACTTTAGAATTAGTTCCCATTTTTCTGTTTGTTTTATCATAAATATATATTTGTAAAATTTTGGAACTGAAGTCCACAAACTTGTCTACTTTCATCCACACAATTAATAATTGTGGGACTTCCTCCAGTATCCCCTACTTAATTATGAAAGAATCACATGTACAGTAAATATTTCAACTTTTTAGGGGCAAAAAGGAGAGACAGTTAAAATCGTTGTTTTTCTTTATAAAAAAAAAAACCCTGTGTACATTGTATTTAATATCATATTTATTTATAAAGTGCTTAATAGATAGTTTATAGTATATTGTCATATTAATTATTTTGTATGTTGTTGGTGGTGGAGTATTCCTTCAGCAAGGTGAGAGCTGTTATTTACATAATGCATACAAGTCCCAGGTTGGTGCGCCCACTTCCTACCCATGGTGGAGATGGGAGTGTGGTTTTGCTGAAATCACGACAGTGAGCAGGTGACGCCAGCATCTTCAGAGTGGTCGCAGTTGTGCACATTCCAGGATATATGGGAGCACTCCTGCAGGGAAGCCTCGGCACCGCTGCACTTGAGATTGTCCAGCAGGATTGTTCCTGTGCCGGGCCCGAAGAATGCTTCTCCCCGAGCCGCAGTGGCTCCTCCACAGCCCAGTTGGCGACACACAACCTGAGCGTCTGGGAGGTCCCAAGCATCATCACACACTGTGCCCCATCCAGAATTTGAGTACATTTCTAACCGACCCTCGCATCGATGCTGGCCACCCACCAGTCTCACCGTTCCTGCGAAAAACAAAGGAGTCACATCAATTCCGATTCTTAACCTTTTTTAAGACCTAGTCCAGGGGAAATGGGTTGATGTTGTGCTGGTTAAAGATATATTTAACCTACCCTCAGGTGGTTGTGTGGTGGTGGTGGTGGTGGCAGGTATGTGTTCTGTTACTCCAAAGCCACGTCCATTAACCATGGACAATTCAAAAGCTAAGGGAAGCAGAGGAAAGCAAAAGAAAAGAAAAAGGGAGTGATGCTTCTGGGTCCTGGGCATACTGAGGAAATATCAGGTCACAAAAGCAATTTACAATGTGCACGCTTGTCTGGCTCCTTTCAGGCAACAATACAGAGACACACTTTGCAATTTTAACACCTTTTTGTAAAATATGTCTGCTTTGCCATTCTAATTACCATCTGAAGACAACGGACTAAAAATTGTTGCCTTTTAGAAAACAAATAGTACAATCATATTTTCCTATCAACCTGAAAACAAGGATGTGTTATCTAAGCACAATAAAGTGGAGTCTGTATGTGCTTCTGATTTAGCCTTGAAGAAGTGAAATTTGGCCTGCAGGCAGGCAGTGACACTGATGTGACTCATCCACTGTATTTTTTATGTTCTCTGGGCTGTCTGGGTACTGCATGTCATGCATTGCAACTCAACAGCTCAACAGGAAGAGCACAGATGACAGAATGAAAAGGAAGCATGAGCTTTTAGTGAAATTGATTACTAGAGGTTTGTGATACAGAAATTCCCTATGTTCAGTATTGTGTATGTGCTGTCATAAATGTATGCCTAATGGAGTCTGCTGTAGCCCCACATGATGTTAGAGAGGTCCGGTCAGGTCTTACGTGCACAGATAACCCCAGCATCCTCATGATGGCCACAGTTGTGTTGACCCCAGCCCAGGTTGAAGCACTTGGACAGCTCCAGCTCGGAGCCTTCGCAATCCACATTGTCCAGCAGGATGGGACCCGTACCATAGCCGAAGTAGGCCAGGACCGTAGCTGCAATAGCTGGACCACAGCCTAGCTGCCTGCACACCACGTTGGCATTGATCATGTCCCAGTCATCATCACACACCGTCCCCCAAATAGTTTTGTAGAGGACCTCTACACGACCCTGGCAGCTACCATTACCATTCACGACACGAATGGATGGTGTGCCTGCACAAGAATAAATAGACAGGTACATAATTGCAATGTATGTTTCATGATAATTGCATAAAAGGCTATTATATTTCCTGGTCATCACAATATTAAAACAAACGGTCATTCAAAGTGTAATATATTGTTACCTTTTGTTGTGGAAGTTGTGGTAACAGTTGTTGTAGTTGGTAACGTGGTGACTGGAACCTTTTCTGTTGCTGGAGGGAAGATGTAAATCATAAGATTAAATTCTCAATACACCAAACTACTTGTTTATAATGATCATGGTGAGGTTAGTCTGTTACACCTTAAAGGCAATGGAGGAGAAATGGCTCTCCCTGTTGGTCATTTGGCAAAAGTTCACATTTCATTTTTACTGAGGAAAAAACAAATCCAGCAAAACAAATTGGACATGCTGATGAAAAAAGAGTAATAATCAGTGTGTGCATGTTTGCTGGCAGATAAATGTCTACTGTATATTATGGCTGTATACCTTCAGTGTTATATGTTGGCCAGAGAACTCGCTTATTTCCTGTTGCCACAGGAGGTACAGTGGTGGATCCTGAAGTGGGTAGAAATGAAAATGAAATAATTTTTATATATGCAGTACAACTTCCACTATTACAATTTCTACTTACACTACTACTGCTTATTACTTACACAGATTCTAATGCTATACTACTACCATTATAATTGCTTTTCATCCTCCTTATTTAATATCCACTGAGATTCAATAAATTACATTAAGATTTTAGCTTATCTTATTGATACCTCAACATTAGTCAATTTAATTTTCTCTACATATGATCATTTTCCCTTGAGGATCATTAAGTGTCTTCTTTTTCTTAAATATCTCCACCACTATTATTTCCTTACCACTTGTACAACCACTACTATTACCACAACTACTAATTACTACTTACATTATTATCATCCGTAGCACGAGAAGAAACGAACGTTATCACAGTATATAGTCACTATAATAAATGGTTGTCATGCAGCTTTTAGCGATGCTAGCAGCTATTGAATGGATTGCCATGACATTTGATTCAGACATTCATGGTCTCCAGAGGGTGAATCCTACTGACTTTGGTGATCCTCTGACTTTTCCTCTATCGCCACCATGAGGTTCACATTTGTGGTTTTTAATAACATTTCTCAATGATAATTGTCATGAATTCTGGTACACAAATGTCCCTCAAAAGGAACTTTGGTCAGGTAGAAATGTAACTGTCGAGAACTTTGGTTTATGACCAAATTCTTCAAAACTTATGACATTCCCATCAGCCTCAGTCTCATGGTTCGTGTCCACTGTGACATTTTTTCACGGAAGGGATCGCCCCGCTTCCCAGCATTACACGCTAGTGGGCTTGCCACTAGCAGTTATCAGGGAAAGCGCGCAAGCAGATCATATATGGAACGAGCACTATTCCACCAAAACTCCACGAGGTGAAGTAGGCGTTAAAATGACAATGAAATGCTGCGTTATTGACTTTAGACCAGGGGCCTGTTTCACAAAACCAAGATAAGGGATTAAGCCGGGATTTATCAGTTTTCCTGGATGATTTAAGCCTTGACTCGGTTTCACGAAAGTGGAGGCACATAAATCACCATGGAGATTTATTCTGTACAGCTAGCCTGCTCCCGACCAGGCTAACAGCCAGGATTTATTTAATCCTGGAGCCTTTTCTGATCACCCAGCAGTGGTTTTACCCTATTGTTATCAGCCTGGATTAAAATACAACAGGTGCATATTGCTGTTTTAGTACTGTTATTATTTAAAGTTGTGACCATTATTTTTTTTTAATAATTATTCATGTGACAGTCATCGTTACTGTTATATTGCTGTATGCAGACTGCTGTTCATATTGTTGTTAGAAGTTTGATGAATATATTATGGCAGTTGTTGAGATAATTAGATACAATTTCAAATGTGTTTTAAATGAAGTCTGTTACTAAGGGCAATACATACAACGCTGTACATTTCTATAGTTGACCAATGCACCTTGAATTATTTTAGTTGATTCATTTTTTTTTAAATTCTTTAACAATAAGGATCATGTTTGTTCTGCTTCCATGTGCATTGTATTTGGCATTCTTAGCACACAAATTGTGTTGTCCAGAAAACTGGGACTATAATTTGGGAGGATTGTACAATTTAAAGAACATATCCTAATTGTACAATCCTCCCAAATTATAGTCTTAGCTCACTGGACCAGTAACTATCTAGTGATGTAGGCTACTGTACATTCATGTTACAACAGGGAGAGGACACCTCAATGGTTTTTGACCTTATATTTAGCTGGGGGGGAAATAACTGATGAATATACTCTGTTCCATTCATGTTTACAGTGTGCATGGAATGTATCACTTAATTATCTTTATAGTTTCTAGATTTTAGAGTCACATTTCTTCAGTGTCTTTATTTTCTATGTTCATATATACAAGGGAGCAAGGCATATAATATGTAGAGAAGGAAACTCGTCCTCTATAAAAAATAAAAAAACATGAGAAAAAGCGTGGCAGATAATAGCGGACAGACTGAATGATAGTCTAAAAATATACATGTATGAACTATTGCTCTTAACTGAAACCACTGAGTCACTGTCATTTGCAAAAACGAACAGTTGTACACTTTGCATTAAAAGCGAGCAGTGGAAGTTAATATGACTTAGGAAATTTATATTTTAGCCCATGAGAGAGAGGGAGGAACAGAGCGAAAGATATTTATGCATCATATTCTAGTGTTGTAGAAAATTGATCTTCATGGTAAATTTCCTGAGTAACATTATCTTCTGCTTACTTTTAAGGCAAAAAGTACAACTGTTAATTTGTGCAAATGATTAGTAGCCTAATGCTTGAATGGTATGATTATGACGGTTTCAATTCAGAGCAGTGGTCAGTTAATGTATATGTTTAGGCTACTTCAGTCGGTCCGTGATCGTCTGCTACGCTTTCTCTGTTTCATTACAGCGGCCGTGTTTCTTTTCTTTTTATACAAATAATGTGTTTCACGTCATCATACTTCCACAAGAAGCTGCTGCTCACTCTGTATAAAGTATGAACAATGCGTATTCTCCATTTTGGCATCAGTAAATCTGTGATCGACCTCGCGGTCTTTTGAGGAAAGCCGTGGACGCGCATCTATCTGAATTACTTCAGCCTGGCTCAATCTAGTCGCTCCTCCTCAGCCTGGCTTGGCCTTCGTGAAACGCACCAAGCCAGGATGCACAGATTAGACTAGGTCAAGCCTCACTTTATCAGTTATCCTGGATTTATATATTCTGCTTTTGTGAAACAGGCCCCAGGTTTTTGTTGGTCAATGACGCAATCACTTTCCGCTACCTCAAGAGGAAATACGCCCACTTGAACACACTTACCTGTAAGACCAGCATTTGCTATTTAAACGACGTGGGTCATTGCGTCGGGCTTTGCGCTGCACTGGGTGCAAGATACAGTGGTGCTCATAAGTTTATGAACCCATGCTAAAGTTGACTAAAAAAAAGGAATAAAAAAAAATCGTCTTTTGGAAATTGATCTTAATGCCTTAATTAAAAACATTTGGAAAAATCCAACCTTTGAGGACACCAATTTTCTTTGTGAATGAATAATGTATCGTAAATATATAAATATTCTTCCTTAAAATACAGGGGGCATAAGTAAGTACATCCCTATGTTAAATTCCTATAGAGGCAGGATTTTTATTTTTAAAGGCCAGTTATTTCACGGATCCAGGATACTATGCATGATAAAGTTCCCTTGGCCTTTGGAATTAAAATAGCCCCACATCATCACATACTCTTCACCATACCAAGAGATTGGCATGGTTTTATATGGGAACTTTATCAGGATGCATAGTATCCTGGATCTATGAAATAACTGGCCTTTAAAAATCAAAATCTGCCTGCCTCTATGGGAATTTAATATAGGGGTGTACTTACTTATGCCCCCTGTATTTTAAGGAAGAACATTTATTTATTTACGATACATTATTCATTCACAAAGAAAATGGGTGTCCTTAAAGGTTGAATTTTTCCTAATTTTTTTAATTAAGGCATTAAGATCAATTTCCAAAAGATGATTTTTTTTTATTCCTTTTTTTTAGTCAACTTTAGCATGGGTTCATAAACTTATGAGCACCACTGTAGGGCCCTTAGTTTTGCTTAGTTACTTAGTTACGTTTAAATAATAATAGTTCCTGGTTTACATCTGTACAACTTGTGTTAATGCATAGTCCATGACTGAGAGCAGTGTACCAGTGCAGGTGACCCCAGCGTCTTCATGATGGCCACAGTTGTGTTTGCCCCAGCCCAGGCTTTTGCATTTCGCCAGTTCCAGTTCAGTGCCGTAGCAGTTGACATTGTCTAGGAGAATCTGTCCTGTTCCGTAGCCAAAGTAGGAGTTGGTGTGTGCAGAGACGGCACTACCGCAGCCGATCTGTTGGCACACCACCTGGGCATCGTTGAAGACCCAATCGTCATCACACACTGTCCCCCAGCCTCCCTGGTAGTATATCTCTACCCGGCCCTGGCAGGTGTTCTGTCCATTCACCAGACGGATGGTGCCATCTCCTGAAACAGATGGATGGAGAGGTGGTTAAATATATATTTATATGATATACTAGACATTTAGGGCTGCACGATATGAGGAAAATATGCGATACGCAATGACGTTGAATAACACGATACGATGTTACTTGCGATAAACGGATATTAAAGTGTACTCAGTTCTACATTTCTGCTGCTTTCAGTATTCTGCTAAAATACAACACATTGCTTGTTGAATTTAAAACAAATGAAAGAAGCACATTTTTATTGAATAAATGTAATACTGAATTAAATATAAAAGGCACCACTACAAAGACAGTAACATTTCAAAGTGCAGTTTTCTACTGATATTTTCTTTTAACTGACACAAAAAATCTCTGCCTTTTGTGATATGTCGAAGCCTTTAGCGACATGTTTATTGCGCCAGTTGATATCACAATGACAATAAAAAAAAACTATATATTGTGCAGCCCTAATTAGAATCTATATTAATGTTAAATTTGTGCTGATTTGGGGACATATCAGAGAAAACGGTATCTGCTAAGATTTGTGTGTGTGTGTGTGTGTGTGTGTCTAGGACAGAGGAAATTACTAACAGACACAGGGAAATGAGAAGGGTGTGGGCCTATAGGCTAGTGACAATGCCCCCACATTTTTGAGATACCCCTACCAGAGGTAGAACTAAACCCAACAATGTTTTTCCTCATCTCTAAGGTCTCCCATATATGATAGCTAAAATATTTTACTGCTAAGATTGTTAAATTAACAGATATTGTTATACACCCCAAAGCCAAAAAAAGGAATAAAATATAGCCTGTCCGTATGGGAGTTAAGGCATATAAACTAATGCAGATCAATCAAACATGCTCTACATACATAAAATAGGCGAACATGCAAAAAATGAATATCTATGCAGAATGTTTTCATTTACTTTGTGGTTACTTTGCCAGTTTGGGATTATCATAGAAACACATATGATGGCTTGTTGGGAAGGTGGGGTTGTGCTGAATCCAGCAATACCAAATACATAAATATAGCATGACAAATCAGGGTGTTATTTCACTCAATGTATGAGGTGTCCAAAATGAAAGAAAATGGAACACTGACATAATTTAGTCTCAAGTCCAAAGCCCATTATCAGTGGTGAGAAGAATGTTGAGAAATTCAAATATAAGATACATTTAATAATGAAACATTTCATATGGCACCTTGTACTATACAGTCCATATGGAAACAAAGATTGAAATCGAAAGACAACACCTTACCATAGCACAAACAGGAGACCAGGAGTCAGGATTGCAGTTTGACCTTAATGAGCATTTTAATAAAACTATAACTTAACACAATACAAATTAAATGACTGTCTTAAATCAAACAAATGGCAATCTAACAAAACAAACACTGTGAGGGGGAATGAGCCCTCTCCTCACTGAATCTCCAGCTCTTCTCAGGCTGTTTTTTTGTAGCAGCAACCATTTGGAACATGAACTGCTTTTGGTAGCCATTCTGGGGGTTAGGCCATCTCCAGTGGCCACTTTGGGGAGGTCAAAGGTAAGGTTTAGTCCTTTTTTGGTTTTGGGGTGTATAACAATATCTGTTAATTTAACAATATTAGCAGTAAAATATTTTTAGCCAAGAATCCATTTCATATATGGGAGACCTTAGAGATGAGGAAAAACATTGTTGGGTTTAGTTCTGCCTCCAGTAGGGGTATCTCAAAAACTAAAGCCCTTTTTGACAATTTGTCACTAGCCTACTATACAATACATACTGCAGCATATGAAGTAGGGGAGTTAAAGGTGAACATCTGATATAGCACTGAGCACAGATGTTGTCATTTTAAGCCTCGGACCTGACAAAAACACACCTTAACAGAGACAATAGACACTCTCATGTGTCCATTTAAAAATGTGCTTCATCTGTAAGGAAGCCATGAATCTGGATGGCTTCACTACATTCCCAGTGGATTTTATAAAGGTCACTGGAGAGTTAGCCAAATACGTCACTTGTTAACAAAATTCTGTTCTAGTCTCTCGTAATTCTCTTAGGAATTAAGGGGAAAAAAACAACCACAACAAAGGCATACCCAGCAACAATAAGGACGGCTTGGAATTCAAGAGGCCTTTGAGTGTATAGTTTCCCAAAAGTTACTTTCTGCTGAGCTGAATAGCTTTTGATGTTGTGGAAAATGTCATGACAGTTCCGCAAAACTGAAATAATATAGCCTTCCATTCAATTTATGTTTTTTTGATAAACCTTATTTCTAAATGAACCTGACTGTGATTCCTGCTTTTTGGACCCATACAATGAAATGATGAATAAGTCATCATTCATTATTTAATGAAACCTGCCTTGCATTCTGTAGTAGCATCTGGCATGCCACCTGTCCGGTAGATTTGTGTGTGTGTGTGTGTGTGTGTGTGTGTGTGTGTTTCAGATTTTGAACATAAAAACCCATCTAATCAAACACAGAGCGAATTCCTCTGAATATACAACATACTCTCCATGTATCCTCTACAGTCAAGAAACGTTTATTTGCATTTTTTTTTAATTTACATTAGAATGAGATGTGCACATGAGCAATGGCCTGATCTACTTATTTAGCAGAGAGAGAATGCAACATCTGTCCTTAACGCTTTATATCTGGCATCACCAAATTCCGGATAGCAGTCCGGACCCAGACCAAGTTACGGTTCTATCCTGACCTGTGATCACACCTAATCCAATTAATAGGGTTAAAGGGCAATAGCTTCACTCAGCCAATCAAATTGATTGTTTACCGGCTTAGACGGTTTTATATGGTATGTCCTTCAACAGGCTTTGTTATTGGTTTACCCTTAAGAGGCTCCACCTCAGCACCTGTAAAAAAATGTTTTACTGACCGCCCAATCAGGGGTCAGCACACACGCGGCATCCGCCCCTCTATAAAGCCCAAGTGCATACGTTGCTCGTCTCCCTTTTTCACCCAACCATCTTGAGAACAGATCTACTGCAAACTTTGTTCACCATCTGGTGTTGCAGACGCTAGTCTGGATCAACTGTTTCCAGGATAACCGTTGTTCTCTTCGGGAAACGACAACAAACTTCAAGCTAGCAAGGCTGCATGCTGAAAATGGCAAGTTTCGAAGAAAATGTGGATCCTGCAACAAGGCAGGGCTGCTTGGTTCTATCGGTGAATGATTGTAAAGATTTACAAAGAATATGTTTGTGGCATTTACTATCTAACTGGCACGTTTTAGGACCGATTGGCAAGGATTTGCTATGGTCAAAATACACACAGCGATACACCCAAGAGCAAATTACATTTAACCATGTATCCAGCTAATTTAAATAGCTCACATTACTGTATTGTGTGAACAGTTAACTTAATCTAATATTTCATGTGGCGTTTTCTTTTGCAGGGTGCAAATGTTCCACCAAAACAAGTTCCTTCCCAAAACCATTTTGCAGAGCCACCATCGCTGCGTTCGGAGCTTAGCGCTGCCCAAGACAATTGTGATTGGTTTAAAGAAATGCAAACAACCCAGAGAGTTCTTTTCTCCTATCCTGGAATGTATGTGTGGAGGAGCCAGACCATAGTCCGCAGCGCTGTGGAGATAGGTCTGGCAATGCGAGACTATGCAGACGCTAATTTTAGGCCAGAAAGCCTTGTGTTAAATGTGCCCTGTGCATGCTGCTGTTGGACTCCTGCTTACTGTGCCTAGGGCAGCAGCATCAGGCTGAGGCCGACTGACCGAGTCCGAGCAAGTCAGCCTTACAACTGGCCTCCTCACCCAGCCCTGTGTTGTGCTCCACAAGATGGCACCGGTACATCGGTCGTTGCTTCTGTCCGAGAGGGAAACGGTGACAGCCGCCTTATTTGACCGCTGTCATGGTTGGCAGAATTCAGGTGCCATGTGTGCTACCCCTTGATAGGCAGTGAGTGCAAATATTTTTTCTCATGTGCCAATATAGAGCCTTATAAGGGTAAACCAATAGCGAAGCCCGTTAGAGGGCTCCACACATACTCATAGAACTGCAGTTACATCCATGTAAATATTTTGTTAGAGAGAACAACAGCAAGATATGTGAGAGAGATGACAGCATGGAGCTTGAAGCAACAGACTTGGTACTTTCTGGCTACAGACTGCGTCTGAGACTGTTTTCCCTGGTCTAACCAAAGTAGCACTACACACTTTGATCATGTTGGGATCGACTTACAGCTGTGAGTCAGAGAGAAGGGGCTGATCAAAGCTCTATTTGCACTTTTTATTTTACTTTATTCAGGAGATTCTGTCTTATTTTTCTTTCACTTGAAATGTACCTTCATTGACTAATTTTATTTATGGTAAAGATAGCTATTTGTTTCCATACAGGTGCAAATATGGAAGTGCAAGTTCAACATGTCTATGTTAATACTTTACAAAATGTACAGTAAATATTAGAGATGGTCCGATACCATTTTTTGCTTCCCGATACCGATTCCGATACCTGAATTTGCGTATCGGCTGATACTGAGTACCGATCCGATACCAGTGTGTCATATATTTTATTATGTTTTAACAGCTGAATACTATCATCTGTATGGATGTGATATTATTTATATCTTTGTTGTCAGTCTGGCTCAGGTTAAACTCTTTGTGAAACATGAATGCCACAGAACTTTCTTTTATTATCCAGTTTGACAGTCAGTTATAACGGAAAAGAACATAAATAAACTACTTTAACGTAGATTTTCTTTAGGGCTTTATTACGTGGTATCGGATCGGTGTATAAACTCCAGTACTTTCCGATACCGATACCAGCGTTTTAGGCAGTATCGGAGCTGATACCGATAGGTATCGGAACATCTCTAGTAAATATTGTTGATCTTGTTTTGGTGCTGAGCAGGCAGCATATAGTGGAGATACGAGAGGGGGCCAAAAAAGTAAAGTTGAGGCAGTAAAACCAAAACCGCTTAAAGACGCTATAAATCTCCACAGAACTAACGGGAACTTCAGTTATGGGTGAGATTTCTCTGTTGGTTCATCACTACTGTACAAGCAACCTATTTCACATACAAGTAGATAGGATATGAGCTATTGTTATGTAAAAATACTAAGCATGACAAGTTTATTAAAGTAATTTCCAACACATATTATTATAGTTACTTTCAACTGGCTTGTTTACATAAGTATTCATTTTTAACATAATCCCATACTATCTCAAAAGTATCATATTTGTTTCGTAATTTTGGCCATTTGCTATATTATGCTTTAACACTTTACCCGCCACTAAATTTATTTAATAGATATTTCCTACCTGACAGAATGAGCTACTCTGCTTTTAACTTTTAAAACGCCAAATTCATCCTTCTGACGTTTCACATTGGCAAAAGACCAGTCTCATTTCAATAAAAGCAGGGAGCACTTACGTAAACCGGAGTTCTGCACAGGGGGTGTGGTGGGATCCAGAAAACCTTTTGCCCCCACCATTGCTGGCTCTAGCAGCAAAAAGAAAAGAAAGCAGGAATGTTAGTCACTTTGTCCGCCTTTCTTTCCAGGTTTATATATGAAGATATGATTCACAACTACCTCAGCCAACTTAAAGTAGTATACAGGCCTTACCTTTGCAGGTAACACCCACATCCTCATAGTGGTAACAGTTGTGGACGCCCCAGTCCAGAGTACGGCACTGGCTGATGTCTGTTTCACTTCCTCTGCAGTCCACATTGTCCAGCAAGATGAGCCCTGAGCCTTGTCCAAACTGAGAGCTGCTCCCCACCGCCACAGCCACTCCACAGCCCAGCTGCCGACACACCACGTTGGCGTCCACCATGTCCCAGTCGTCGTCACACACTGTGCCCCATGAGTTATTGTAGAACACCTCCACTCTACCCTCACACCTGTTACGTCCATTCACCAGTTGTACTTTGGAGAGAAAATCAGACAATATGTGTCAGATTAATACTGCCGTCAGTGTGTAAACACAACTCAATTCCCTGTCTTTGAGTAGATAAGTACAGTATGTTCGGGGTGTTTGGTTATGATTGTGCCACCTCATTGAGAAATCTCAGGCTTATAAAAGCTTTACTGTCTGAGAGACATTTTAACAACAGGACTATGTTTTAAAAGAGGGAAACAAAACAAGATAAGAAGACAGACTCGCATGGCTCTAATGTAATGACAGTTAATAGCAAAACGTCTAATCCTACCAAGTTAAGGCACACAATAAGCCACATGACTCCTTGGAAGAGATGGTGGATGCAGGAGAATGGGAGGTTACATAGCAAATAAGTGGGGATTAGGGAAATGGAGAGCTGGGAAAGTGACCTTGTTTAAAAAAGCCCCAGGCACTGATCTAACCTTCTGTACTTTCTTTCACTGACACACTAGCCAGCCACTGATACAGTAGGTTTCCATGTCGTGGCCTGGATGCAGACAAGTTTTTTCTGAACATGAGTGTCTGGGCAGGTGCAGAGGTGGAGGTGGCTGTCTAGCTCATGCTTACCTGGGTACTGTGTCCTCATGGGGGCTTGTATGACATTTGCTAGAGAGAGAGAGAGAGAGAGAGGTCAAATTATTTGTTGAAAGGAGGCTCTTGGCCTTCCATAGTTGCTGTACTCTGTATCTATTTTTCTGTAACACTAGACACAGCCTGAAACCACAACAGGAGACCTGTTCAGACCATGTAGAACAGCCACTACAATATAAATATGTTAGCCCATTCCTTTAATTTGGATTTTTAGCCTGCTAGCGGCATGGAAAGGGAGGACAAGTCAACAACTTTTGGATTGATTGCCATTGAACTTTATACATTCATACGTACATTCAGACACACTCATGGTCCTCAGAGGATGAATCCTACTAAATTTGGAGATCCCCTGACTTTTCATCTAGTACCACCATGATGTTTAAATTTGTGATTTAAAGGAGCAGTGCAATTTAGTGACATCTAGCAGAATACCCCTTCCCTCCAGGCCCCCAGGAATATGCCGGGCCAAATAATGGAATTACAGCTTCTGTGTCCGTGATGTGAGGCCATGGGGCCCAAAAAGACTTTTTCCAATAGACGTAAATGGCAAAAGAGACATCTGAATACATTATTTCGAGCATGAAAACCCCCAAGATGACTCACTATCAGAATTTGGGAAGCAACTGGCTCGGTTGGCGGAAGTCTCTAGTGGGCTGCTCTATGGGCCCCATAATGTTAATATTTAGCTAAACTAAGATGGTGAACATGGCAAACATTACACTTGCTAAACATCAGCATGTTAGCATTGCCATTGTGAGCATGTTAACATGTTTGCATTAGCTAGCATGGCTGACAACTCTTACTCTTCTTATTTTTTAGAGTGAGTGACAAATATGTACTATTATCAGTGAGTGGGGAAATAGAACATCTAATCAAATTTCTCTCTCTCTATCTTGGCATTTTATTTAATGCTTGTCTGTAATGTCAGCTAAATTAATCAATTAAAACAGTCAATAGATATTTTATATGCAAAACACAGAGGGTCCATGTTTCTGAAAAGTTTGTGCTTTGACACAGATTTACCCAAGAGTCACACTGGAAGATGTTTCTAGACCGGTATAGAAGCCTGAAGACTATCTTCGGTTTCAACAAGTCACAGAGAGAGGGATTTTTCCGTACATCCAATGTAGGTAAATTCACAGGCTTCTCCCATGTGTGTGTGGCATTGAAACATGTACAGTGTATACATATAGTAAAACTACCTAATTTAACTTCAGGGGCTGGTAATCCATCTGTTTACAGCGTCACATCCAGGTTACGTTCTGGTTTATATTCCAGGGAGACACAGTTCTTATTCTAAGGAGGATAAACTTAAATATTACTTACTGTTAACAGCCCGTCTGTCTATCTTTATGTCTCCTGAAATTTGAAAACAAAAAAATGTTAGTAAGGCACACATTTGGATATCTTTTTGCTTTCTCAAGAGACAAATACAACAAGCTAGTGCCAGCACATTTGAATAAATTGTTCTCTTGATATTTGTTGATCCATAATGTCCAGTGAGTAGACGTTAAGCCCTTCAAAATAACTTCAGGGCTTTTCGCCAGCTATCACTGGTACACACAGGGTAGACAGTAACTGTGGACACAAAAGCTCTCATCTACAGGGAGTTCACTTGCAGGCACACCCGGTTCATGAGCATTATTAACGTCCCGAACATGTGGTTCAGTTCAGCACAGACGCACAAGAACCCAACTCATGTGTCTCGCAATCTGTTTCAGTTTATGGCAGGAGTAACCTTTCCCCTGGGAACTATTAAAATATGAAGCATCTCATAATGAATTGGAGTGGCCAGCATAATGTTAATGTCCCTTATTTAAAAACTACTGATTGAAAGGGCCATCATATTTAAGAGTTTAAAAGCAAGCACATATGAGTTTGTTCAATGTTAATAGATTTAGATAAAGCTTGGGGATCGGTTTCAATCTTTATATAACCAACCTCTGGTCCTGAGCCAGTGTGTGAAAAATGACCCCCTTAGGAAATTATATACTTTAATAAGCAGTTTTTTGCCATTGAGAACTTGAGATGTAAGGCCTATTACTTTTCCATTTAAATTTCACATTGTTCCCTTTAACAATGATAATGTACCACAAATATCATTAAAGAACTGCCCTTTAGCCATTTAAAGAAACAAATATATATGTGAAAATACAAGGCCTATAGTTTAAAATGTATTTCAGACTGTGGTTACTCTAATATGTCTTTACTAAATTATTGTATGTCAATATTTCTCAAAAAATGACCCAAATAAAAAAAAATAAACTTTTACCCCTAATCACATGCAGTGTTCTTTATGGCAAAAGATGAGCTCCTACAGTCAGACAGCTTGTCTTAGCAGCAAGTGGCCCTGACCCCGGGCCCCAACTCCCGCTCATACACTCACCGAGTCGCAGCAGCACACTGACAGCCACCAAGACGAGGAATCCCAGCAGGGACACCAGCAGCCAGACGACTGGGTTCCAGCACCTACACTCGCTCTCCACCACACGCTGGCCTCGCATGGCTGCCTGACTGACCATCCGCCTGAAACACACACATTCACACGCTGTCAGTCTTTCTCATTAGGCTTCCCCAAGTCCTGTGCTGTATGTGAACATGCCTCCAAATGTTGTAAACTACCGATTGGTAGACACTTTTCTACTACTACTAAACAATCATTACTTTTTGTCCTGGTTCAGAGTAGCCTAATTATAGTATTGGATTGTTTTCTGTGTGGGAGCCTGCAGCTGTTGTTATTGTGCTGTAGTAGGTATTGATAGTAGTCTGAGGTCAGGCTTGGGAAATGTGTAGCTCAAAAAGAAATCGTTTCCAGAGATCATGCGATGCACATCACTCCCCCATGGACGTAAGAGAGCTGTGAGGAAGTTTATGTGGCACACAGACACTTGTCAGAGCAAACCAGGAACCTCAGTTTCCCAGACATGGGCATGTGCCATCGAAAAGTTCATTCAACACCGGTAACAGGGAGTTGTGTTACATTGCTGTTGTGTAAGCACAAAATGGCTGCCGTGCACCTTCCTGGCAGGCAGCAGGTAACGGAGGCCGCAACAAAAGAATTGGACTGAGGTCTGTTACCCTGATGGTTAGAGATGAGTAATTTCCAAGCTTCCCAGCATCATCAACAGCTGAAGCAGGCTTGTGTTACAGACAGAGGCAGGCACCTGTGTCGCGGCTTTCGATAATCAAGGGGGATTTTCCTTCAGACAGAGAATATTAGGATTCACTGACAATCACTCAATAATCAGAGTTAGATAGTCACTGAATAGCCTACATTCTTCTCAAGTAAGAAACTGGGATGAATGGCATTCATCAAGTACTGCAAGGGGATTTAAATACATCAAGGAAATGCTGTAGCATCTGGTGTACTGTGATGTAACTGAAAATTAAAAAATGAAAATTTTAAACACGCACTGCCAAAAGAAAAAGCAATGCAGTATATTATGAAATGGGAATGTTGAAATGATTAAATTCCACATATGTATTCTTTGAGAGCAAATATCCCAGAAATGAATTGAATAGTGTTATTTGAAGCATGTTGTCATTAGGAGACCACAGTGTGTGGCTTGGCCTCGGGTTGTTTGTCCCTTCGCCAATGCAGAATTCCCCCTGACCTTACACAGGAATGTGTATTAGGGGATGATGAGGGGAGAATTTGATATTGGCCCCTCGAGATAGTGGACATTCCGAGCCCAGGGGGCACAAAAAGACATTTCTGCTTTCTGTGGTCCTCATCGTCAGGCATAAACGCTGCTTCCTGAAATCTGTCACTAGAACCCTCCTAAACGCTTAGGCACCTGATGACACTGCAGGGGCGCCTCTCGTCTCCTTGGAGAGAGCAGGAGGCAGGGGGAGACGGGCTGGTGGGGGGGATTAGGGGGTGTTAAAATCTTGAGCCACTGTACTGTACAAGCCACTGTATTGTATACATACAGTTATCTTCAGCTTGTGGAGGTACATTTAACACATAACCTTTTGAGGGACCATTAGGGACAAGAAAACACTTGACAGCAGCCACAGAAACAACTTTGGACTGTGCAGTCTTCATCCCGGTCCAGTCCATTTTCACTGCGCTGTCGTATTGTCTGAAAAGGTGCAGCAGCAGAAGGCCAGAGGCCCACAGAGAAATCATTGTGCGTCCAATTGGGAGGTGGGGAGTTTAACACCAGCACAGCACTCAAGAACCACGGCTGTCTCATTTGTAGACTGTACCAACAAACCACTCGAAACCCTGGGACAAATGGCTCAGTTATGAGGGATGAAAAATAATCTAGTCCCCAATGTTATGTTTTTCAATACTCCATTCATGGTAGGATGTAGCGCAGATCCGCTGGGGAATAATGTTGCCTTTTGTGTCGGCTCTGCTTCCCCTCCCTTCTCACTTCCCTGTGCTGAGAAATAACTGAAAGATCTCAGCCCCACAAAAATACCCCTTAATGTCTGAGATAAACTGCAGAATAATACTGTCAGTCTCTTTTAACTGAGAGAATTGTATAACAGTTAAACAGAGAAGCAATGCTTTTATCAGCACGAAAGTCTGACCATAGCCTTTTATGAGCAATAACCTTTTTTTAATTGCAAAATCTATTTAGTTTTTGTGTGGAATGTGACAAAATGACAGAAGACATCTTTTTGAAAATATGGACTCAAAACAGATAGAATTTAAGGTAATAATTCATATAATCTAAACATGTTTGAAATAATATGATCTTAATTTAAATATCTGCCTTGCAACAACGCTGTTCAGTATGCACATCCTTATTATCTCCATCTCCTCTGTAACATCACATTATAATGCATGTGACGTTATTGCAAAATCAATTTTAATGACAGAGAAAAACTAGATTTAAAGACAACACCATGCACTCATAGGTCACAGAACCAGGTTCATGTTGAAAATGATAATGATAATTAAATAAAGCAAATAAATCAAGCAAAAACAGCATAGTGTTTAAAAATAAATACATACCTGTTGTAAAAGTGTTTATCTTCACCCACAATAATAAAAAGTATCCCCACCAAAAAAAGTACTAAAAAATGTCCTCAGAGCTCAGATAGCTGGCAGCTTAATTCCACAAGTCATACAGAAAACACAGAAAGTTTGTGTAGAAATGGAGGCAGCAAACTCAAGAGTATCCAGCGCTGCTTGTATAAGGTCTTTCATGTCCTTAACCCTGCTTGACTACCTGGCTTCAGTGACAGAGATTACGTAAAACAATAAATACCAGAGCATTGTATGTTAATATTCTTAACGCCCTTTTACCTGTCTATGTTTAAAAGAAGCAGGAGGGGCAAAACAAAAAAAAAGAAGGAAAAAAAAGACAAAGACAATGAACGCTAACCCTTCATTGGTACCCCTGCATCTCTAGTTTCAGGTAGCGCTCACAGAAGGTGCGGTCCTGCTCATCTCTGCACACACACGCAGAGGGAGACAAGGCTGCGGCTCTCTCTGTGTGTGTGTGTGTGTGTGTGTGTGTGTGTGTGTGTGTGTGTGTGTGTGTGCGTGTGTGTGTGTGTGTATATACTGGATCCACCATAGTGGAATGAAAAGACAAGGCAAACTCAACATGAACATCTTGGCTGAGTTCTCAATATTGCAGCTTTTTGTGCTCGTTTAAATGAACGATACATTGTCTCACAGTGCTCAAAATGGGCCAGTACTCACCAGTACTGAGTACCGGCACTTCTAATTGTTGTCCACATGAGTACCCTTACTTCTAATTGTTATTAACCGTATTATTAAATGGTTGATATCTGCTGATATTTATACCAAAATAGGCTATATATGATATATATATGATTTATGGGAGAAACCAAGCCATTCTTTGTAAAATCAGACATTCAGCACCGCCATATAGCCCGAATAGAATGATCCTTTGTTTCATAACCACATTTTCAGACACTACGACAATTCGACTGAGATTGGCAGATCGAATCAGCCTCCTTAGATCGAATCCTTGAATAGTCGACTATTTGGGGTCACCCCTAAGCGTATTACATTCACCTTATCTCGTAATTACGAGATTCTGATCTCATAATTTTGAGAAAAGATCTCGTAATTTTGAGAAAAGATCTATAGTGAATGTAATACGCTTCCGTAACCCTACAAGCTCTACGTATAAATAAAAGTATATCAGAGAAACATGCGATGGTCATGTCATGCAACTGCTGAATTAGGGTACTGGCACCTTTTTTGGTCCAATTCAGGCACTGCTGTCTTAAAGATTGTTATAATCTTCATGTGTTACCAACGTGATTCAACCTCAGTAGAAAGAAATATTACCCCACACACTCCTCATGTCCATGAATTACTGCACTCCATCTTGTTTATTTGTTTTCCAAAAAGCCTTTCCTTTGAGCTAGAAAGAAGCTTAATGTGCCTCGACGTGGTTATATTTCACACATACAAGATATTCTGTAGTTCTTGCAATTGCATTGTCTCCTTACAATGATAAGCCGGGGGCCTCTCTGGATTGTGCAGCAGACTAATAGCAATTGCTTCCAAACACTAATCCTTCCTGAGCCTTGGAGAAACGTGCAGGCTGTCCACGGCCATTGACAGGCTTTTCAAGGACCAATTCATGGCTCCTTCCTGGGGTGTCGCTCGAATCAGTGGTTGAGTCAAAACACTGGGATTCTGTTACACAAAGGTAATTTTCTGAACATCCAGGATAGGAAGGAGAAAACACAATGCCACACAGCCGAAGTTCCAGATTTACTAGTAGCGTTGTCTTGCCTCGAAAACTTTAGCTTTTTCTGTGTCTGCACCTTTTTCTTTGCCAAAGAACTAGTGACGCTGCTAACTAGTCAACAGTAAACTATTTTAGTTTTAAGGTGGGAAACTAACAAACATGAATGTGTATACCATATGTATAGTTTTGAATCAGTGTGTTTCTCCAGCAAACTTGGAAACGGTTTGGTAGTATGAAGCCCTGCACAATGACTGTAGTGACAGTAAATATGCAAGACATTACTTACTCACTAAGCTATTCGCATAACCTAATCATGTTTAATGTATTTACTTAGTTACTTAATTACTTAGTTAAATGTTTTACTGTAATCCTGTATTAACTACTTTCTTGGCCAATTGGGGGCGGCGGGAGCAAACTGAAAACACAACTCTACATCACCTTACTGAACTTGTTAGCTGCTGCTCTTTTACACATCCAGAAGAGAAGCAGTGGCAGCAACAACTGTCCTGTCCTGATGTACACTGTCCTGTGACTTCATGACTGTCCCAGGACAGTCAGACACTGTCCTGAACACTGTCCTGTGACTCCATGACTGTCCTGTACACTGTCCTGTGACTCACACTGTCCTGTGACTAAATGACTGTCCTGTACCTAAATATAAATAAATATTAATTTAAATGAATATAAAAAAAATAAAATTAAAATTAAATTATATATTATATAATAATATAATTAATATAAATATATAAATATATAAATATAAATTTAAATAAATATAAACAATATAAATGTAAATGTAAATTTAAATAAATACAAATGAATAAAACTTTGAATAAATATAAATAAATACAAATATATACAAATTTAAATAAATATAAATTTTAATAAATAAAAATAATGTATATAAATACAAATTTAATTTTTATTAAATAAAATAAAATATAAATAAATATACAAATAAATATAAATAAATAATGATAAAAATAAAAATAAAAAATTTAAATATAAAACATATAAATTTAATTAAATATAAATATCTAAAAATAAATATAAATATAAAAATAAATATAAATGTATATAAATATAAATTCAATTTTTATTAAATAAAATAAAATATAAATAAATATACAAATAAATATAAATAAATAATGATAAAAATAAAAATAAATGTAAAAATAAATATAAATCTAAATAAATATAAATAAATATTATAATTTTTAATATAATTACATATAATTACATATACATATAATTAATAAATAAATAAATATAAATAAATAAATATAAAACTAAAAATAAATCTAAATAAATGAAAATTTAAATAAATATAAATAAATATAAATAAATATAAATAAATATAAATAAATAGCTTTGCTGTCGGTTGACAATTTTCCCACCCTTTGGTGGCCACAATTTTCTCTGAATTTGTGCTTGTTTCACAGTGAAAACAGATGGTGAGAATGAATTAAAACATGAAGTTGTGGGCCAAACCAAAAAAAAAGAGCAGAAAATGCTAACTGACAGTTCACAATAAAACAGAAATCTGCTAAAATGTCTGCTGTAATAAATCTTTAATCTTTCATTGCAGTCATAAAGGATTCATTCTGTACATGGGAAACATATGGCCTTCATGCACTAATTGAGAAAACTGTGCATTGCAGTACCTTACAGCTAATTATGTGCAACTGTAGCAAACAGTTGCTTATTTACACATCCAGCAGTAACAGAGCAACATTATCAAATTCAATCTAATATTCGCTGTCTTTTAGCTCTGTTTCTGGTCTCTACCAATAGGATGTAATAGGCAATACTTTTTAAAGATGGGTCATTTTTAAGAAATATGCACATAAATGTAATCCTAACATTAGTAAAAGTAATACATTGGGATTGCAGACTTACTGTAACACACTTATGTTTACTGTAAAGGAAGAGAAACAAGCCACTTGATTCTCGTTACCAGACAGAACGTGAAGAAAAAAGATTCCCCCCCCCAATACACCAGAGAAGATCAAGATAGTGTTTCTTTTTCTTTATGACGTCTCTCAAAGTATAATAACAAGAAAACAATGCTGGCATATTAGACCCACAGATACCAGGTAATTATTCTTTAATATAATTTTCATTGTTGCCTAATATTTCCTCTGCTGTCTCCTAGTAGATAAAAACCACACATGCAGTCCCAGTTGATGTGTACTCTACAGGTGACATGCTTCTCCCAGTTTGTGACAGCATGTGTTTAAGGGTTTAGCAGTTACTGGATTCCTAGCTGTGCTAAAACATACAATGATGGGGAGATACTACTGGATTAGCTGCAAGCTGGCCCTGGCTGATCTATGGCTGGGATTGTGAGTTAAAAAGCCTCCTGTTTTTTTGTTTTGTTTTTTAAAGTGCTTTGAAAAGGAATTTTTTAGTCAGATAGATAACTATATTATTTCCTCACTTTTTACAAGGAAGATAGAACAGTCTTCCTTGTTTTGTATTGTTAAAGTGGCAGTCCGTACAATTTCAGTCCTGGTTGATTAAGAATTTATATTTGAGTAAAAATAATGGAATAGTGCTGAGAGTTTAGCAGTGGAACATAAAAATAGAATGAATCTTGCATAGTTAAATTTTGTACACTGAAGAAAAACTGTAATACAGTCTTTCCTTTTCGGGGGACGTCACGCCAGACACCCAGTTCATAATACTATTAAAGCTATAGTGCATCGTTTCTGTTGCCCCCATGAGGAGTTCTAAGTAATGACAACAAAACTGTCGCCGTGTCCACATTATGCAAGCCTTATGTGATCGCGCACGATACTTTTATTAGTGATAGGCTCAACCACCATTGTGTTACCTCCTTCAGCAGTAGATAGTGACTTAACAGACATTTATTTAAAATGAAAATCTTCAACATTACATCTTCATTGTTGTAGTCTGGTTGTAGTCTTTTTGTTGGAACCAGTTTATGTAAGCTTAGTGTACACACACACTTACAGTTAAAACTAGATTTAGCCAGCTCTCTCTGCACCTCGCCAACCTGTTTGAATTTGATATATTTATTGCCAATAAGTACAATGAGCTCAGCTGTGTGTGCTGGTCTATGCTATGGTCAATAGGGCAAAGATGAAAAGAGGAAACAAAGCTACTGCTAACTAAAGGCCTCAAGGAAGAAAGGAAGAAAAGATTCAAGGAAGACCTGTCTTCTCATTTCCCATTTGAATTTCAGAGCAGAGATGCACAATGTGAGCAAACAGGCCATTTTCAGTTGGGAATGAAGTTTCTGGAATTGATTTGCGTGTTGGTGATTTGGCGAGGTCAGCTATTGTGCATGTTTTTGTAGTCTATTTCACATAACTCTGATGGTGCAGACTGGAAGGGGTAGCAAGTTCATACTGTCCATCACCTTGGGTTATATGTCATGGGTTATCTAAACACTTTTGTGCCCTACTTTGGGGTTATGAATTGTAACTTGACACAAATAGTATAGCATCACATCCTGTTACCTTTGTCTTGAACAATCACTTAAGTGGGTCATGACGACAGGTAGTATTCTGTATCGCAGGTGTTGAATACTGTGACAGTTCACAAATATCATGCACACGTCAAGACACAGATTTAAGTCCTCTACTGCCTTCCATCCATCCATCCATCTTCATCCGCTTATCCGGTCTCGGGTCGCGGGGGTAGCAGCTCCAGCAGGGGACCCCAAACTTCCCTTTCCCGAGCCACATTAACCAGCTCCGACTGGGGGATCCCGAGGCGTTCCCAGGCCAGGTTGGAGATATAATCCCTCCACCTAGTCCTGGGTCTTCCCCGAGGCCTCCTCCCAGCTGGACGTGCCTGGAACACCTCCCTAGGGAGGCGCCCAGGGGGCATCCTTACCAGATGCCCGAACCACCTCAACTGGCTCCTTTCGACGCGAAGGAGCAGCGGCTCTACTCCGAGCTCCTCACGGATGACTGAGCTTCTCACCCTATCTCTAAGGGAGACACCAGCCACCCTCCTGAGGAAACCCATTTCGGCCGCTTGTACCCTGGATCTCGTTCTTTCGGTCATGACCCAACCTTCATGACCATAGGTGAGGGTAGGAACGAAAACTGACCGGTAGATCGAGAGCTTTGCCTTCTGGCTCAGCTCTCTTTTCGTCACAACGGTGCGATAAATTGAATGTAATACCGCACCCGCTGCGCCGATTCTTCGACCAATCTCCCGCTCCATTGTTCCCTCACTCGCGAACAAGACTCCAAGGTACTTGAACTCCTTCACTTGGGGTAAGGACTCATTCCCTACCTGGAGAAGGCACTCCATCGGTTTCCTGCTGAGAACCATGGCCTCCGATTTAGAGGTGCTGATCCTCATCCCAGCCGCTTCACACTCGGCTGCGAACCGATCCAGTGAGTGCTGAAGGTCACAGGCCGACGATGCCATCAGGACCACATCATCTGCAAAAAGCAGCGATGAGATCCCCAGCCCACCGAACTGCAACCCCTCTCCACCCCGACTACGCCTCGATATCCTGTCCATAAATACTACAAACAGGATTGGTGACAAAGCGCAGCCCTGGTGGAGGCCAACTCTCACCTGAAACGAGTCCGACTTACTGCCGAGAACCCGGACACAGCTCTCGCTTTGGTTGTACAGAGATTGGATGGCCCTGAGAAGGGACCCCCTCACCCCATACTCCCGCAGCACCTCCCACAGTATCTCCCGGGGGACCCGGTCATAGGCCTTCTCCAGATCCACAAAGCACATGTAGACCGGTTGGGCATACTCCCAGGCTCCCTCCAGGATCCTTGCGAGAGTAAAGATCTGGTCCGTTGTTCCACGACCAGGACGGAATCCGCATTGTTCCTCTTCAACCTGAGGTTCGACTATCGACCGAACCCTCCTTTCCAGCACCTTGGAGTAGACTTTACCTGGGAGGCTGAGAAGTGTGATACCCCTATAATTGGCACACACCCTCTGGTCCCCCTTTTTGAAAAGGGGAACCACCACCCCGGTCTGCCACTCCTTAGGCACCGTCCCAGACTTCCACGCAATGTTGAAGAGGCGTGTCAACCAAGACAACCCCTCCACACCCAGAGCTTTAAGCATTTCTGGACGGATCTCATCAATCCCTGGGGCTTTGCCACTGTGGAGTTGTTTAACTACCTCAGCAACTTCCACCAGGAAAATTGACGACAATCCCCCATCATCCTCCAGCTCTGCTTCTACCATAGAGGGCGTATTAGTCGGATTTAGGAGTTCCTCAAAGTGCTCCTTCCACCGCCCTATTACCTCCTCAGTTGAGGTCAACAGCGTCCCATCCTTACTGTACACAGCTTGGATGGTTCCCCGCTTCCCCCTCCTGAGGTGGCGAACGGTTTTTCAGAAGCACCTTGGTGCCGACCGAAAGTCCTTCTCCATGTCTTCTCCGAACTTCTCCCACACCCGCTGCTTTGCCTCTTTCACGGCAGAGGCTGCAGCCCTTCGGGCCCTTCGGGCCCTTCGGTACCTTGCCACTGCCTCCGGAGTCCTCCGGGATAACATATCCCAGAAAGACTCCTTCTTCAGTCGGACGGCTTCCCTGACCACCGGTGTCCACCACGGTGTTCGTGGGTTACCGCCCCTTGAGGCACCTAAGACCCTAAGACCACAGTTCCTCACCGCAGCTTCAGCAATGGAAACTTTGAACATTGTCCACTCGGGTTCAATGCCCCCAGCCTCCACAGGGATGCACGAAAAGCTCCACCGGAGGTGTGAGTTGAAAGTCTGTCGGACAGGGGCCTCCTCCAGACGTTCCCAATTTACCCGCACTACCCGTTTGGGCTTACCAGGTCTGTCCAGAGTCTTCCCCCACCCCCTGACCCAACTCACCACCAGATGGTGATCGGTTGACAGCTCTGCCCCTCTCTTCACCTGAGTGTCCAAAACATACGGCCTCAGATCAGATGAAACGATTATAAAATCGATCATTGACCTTTGGCCTAGGGTGCTCTGGTACCAAGTACACTTATGAGCATCCCTATGTTCGAACATGGTGTTCGTTATAGACAATCCATGACTAGCACAGAAGTCCAACAACAAACAACCACTCTGGTTTAGATCAGGGAGGCCGTTCCTCCCAATCACGCCTCTCCATGTGTCTCCATCATTGCCCACGTGCGCGTTGAAGTCCCCCAGCAGAATTATGGAGTCCCCCACTGGAGCCCCATATAGGACTCCACTCAAGGTCTCCAAGAAGGCCGAATACTCCGAACTCTTGTTTGGTGCATATGCACAAACAACAGTCAGAGTTTTCCCCCCCACAACCCGCAGGCGTAGGGAGGCGACCCTCTCGTCCACCGGGGTAAACTCCAACGTAGCGGCGCTCAGCCGGGATTTGTGAGTATCCCCACACCCGCCCGGCGCCTCACACCCTGGGCAACTCCAGAGAAGAAAAGAGTCCAACCCCTATCCAGGAGTATGGTTCCAGAACCGAGACTGTGCGTAGAGGTAAGCCCCACCAGATCTAACCGGTAGCGCTCCACCTCCCGCACCAGTTCCGGCTCCTTCCCCCACAGAGAGGTGACATTCCACGTCCCCAGAGCCAGCGTCTGCTGCCCGGGTCTGGTCCGTCGAGGCCCCTGACCTTCACTGCCACCCATGTGGCAGCGCACCCGACCCCAGCGGTTCCTCCCACAGGTGGTGGGCCCATGGGATGGAGAGATGGATGCCATGTAGCTTTTTCGGGCTGTGCCCGGCCGGGCTCCGTGGCAAACCCGGCCACCAGACGCTCGCTTACGAGCCCTCCATCTGGGCCTGGCTCCAGACGGGGGCCCCGGGCTTCCTCCGGGCAGGGTCACTCCATCTCTTCCTCGGTCACTCATAGGGTTTTTGAACCATTCTTTGTCTGGCCCCTCACCTGAGACCACTTTGCCTTGGGAGACCCTACCAGGAGCACAAAGCTCCAGACAACACAGCCCTCAGGTTCATAGGGACACACAAACCTCTCCACCACGATAAGGTGATGGTTCCAGGAGAGGCTGTACCGCTGTACTGCCTTGTGATTCTTAAATTCCTTAATTAAGAATGAATGAGGACAGTGAATCTAATGTATAATAAAATGTGGGCTCAATAAATAATGTTGATCTGACATGTTTGTTTTAAAAGATTTTAGTAACAAAACGCTGCTGCTATATTGCATAACATTGAGGGTATTAGGTTTAAGGTAAGGAAATACCAGCAGTGTTGTGCATGATTATCGTTTGAACCAGGATGCACACTGATATATGATCAAAAATTAAGAGTCATATATCTTGGAAATAAAAGACTGTAAGACAGCATTATACCTGCCTCTGGCCATTTGGCTTGTGTGAATGAAAACAATTTATAAAGGTTTTACTTGAAATCCTGTTTCCACAAATTACAGGCAGCAATACATCATGTAGAGCAGTGGTTCTCAAACTTTTTTCAACAATGTACCCCTTTTGAATTGTTTCTTTAGGCCAAGTACCCCCTGACCAGCGCTAATCATTTTCGGTAGAAAAAAAAGTCTATATAAAGAGGAACAACGTTCTGGGCAACAGCCTTGTAACTATTAAACATTTTGTTAAATCTCTCACGTACCCCATGCAGTCCTCCAAAGTACCCCTAGGGGTACACGTACCCCCATTTGAGAAACACTGATGTAGAGTGTCAACAAAGATGAATGGCCACAAAAGACACTTTTATTCATGGAGATGGTCAGGTTCAGTTAGATGAAACTACAGCAAATGAGATAAAAAGAAGAAGGCAGAGTATCCAAAAATCATACAAGAACACATACGTTTCAAACAGGCAAATAAGTTTTCTATACTTTTCACATCATTGGAACCATATTGTAGATGGGTTGAATATTTATGTGCACTGGTGGCTGTCACATTTTAAAATGTACAGACACGCAATTGGGGGTTGTTAGTATTCACAGATGGTATGGGCATCGAATTGAGATGTGTCCATAAACACAGAAGCCATATAGTATGTGCCAGAACATATTGCATATGAAAAAATATGCTTATGCCATGTGCATGGCAAGAAGTGTGCAAACAAAAAAATGTATTAGTATTTAAGATATATCCTGTAGGTAACTACTAACATATACACATCCCAGTCAAAGCAGATGTGCAGTGAAGTCAAGAGCAGCCCAAGACACAGAAACAAAATATATCCATTTACAGGGAGGTATTTAGGAGTATCATTAATATGTGTGTTAGGAGCAAACTGTGTTAAATGAATAATGGGATGCAGCAGGCATTGTGATTTTTTGCAGTGCATTCGCTCTCCCTCATTCTGTCTCTTTCGAACAGTGTGCCACACGTGAGCAGACAGAGATAGAAATGAGAGAGGGAGCGACCCAAGGACACGCTGATAACAGAGTGGCATGCTTAATCTCTCTCTTTCTGTCTGTCTCTGTCTCTTTCACCTACACAATGTCCACAAACCCCCAAAAGATGCTATCAATGCACTTGCATTAGTTCCTACTACAAAAATATAGACCAGAAGAAGAATATTACACAAATATACTCTAGAAGAAGAATATTACATGAAAAATAGACTAAAGGTCCAATTCTGTGCTTATACAAATGCCACCCAGTGGTCAGACACAGTATGCTTTGCCTCTTTGATGGATTTTGGCAACATGATATTGAAAAGGTATGTACATACCTTTGAGGATTTATACATTTCAATATCATTGCTTTTGCCAAATGAAATCTCAGGAAGCATTTTATAAAGGACCAATGCAGGGATCATATTAACTGGTGCATTCCTGTTGATTATATCCTCACATGTAGAAAAAAAAATGATACATCACATTGGGATGATAGTAATAGTAGCAATCACACGTTACATTAGGTAACAAGCCGTTGTAATAAAATATGACTGTGACCAGAATCTAAGCACAAAAGCATGAAGGATTCAATTCCTGATTAAAGGAAAGGTATGGCACCCAGTCCTCAGCCATTTGATCAGGTAACATAAGGTTGTGAGAAATCACACAGGGCTAAAGAAAACAAAAGGGATCATGATGATACATGTCTTCTTTATACATTACATGTCATTTAGCTGACACTTTCATCCAAAGCAACTTACAATTGCTAAATATCAGAGGTTGCACACCTCTGGAGCAACTAGGAGTTAAGTGTCTTGCTCAGAAACACATTGGTTGATGTATCACAGTGGGAATTGAACCTGGATCTCCCACACCCAAGGGCTGCGTCATAGCCACTGTGCCATCACCATCCCTTTACCACCACTTACAGACTTTCTCTACCTCCACAGTCCCTGTGGATGGCTCACTCTATGAGCCATCTCTATGCTATCCCTTACCTGTCCACTAGTCCTCATCGTCCCTGTTGAGTGTTCCTTCCTCCCCTGCATCCTCATTAGTTACTTTCACACCTGTTCCTCTTTTCCTAATTAGCTTTCCTTGGTGTATTTAAACCCCAAGCTTGTTTCCTCTCTCGACTGCATAGCTTTACTGTCATAATTTTCAGACGTTCCTAAAACACGTTTACTGTCTTATTACTAAAGGGTTTTTTTGTTCATCTTATGTGCCTGCCGGTAGTCTCCGCGTGCTTTGATTTAGTACATTTATTCAGCCCAGCCTTCTGTGTTATGTATCTGCTGCTTTTCTCCTTCCTGTTATTCAAAACTGTGACACACATGCACACACACCACATATATTATTCTTTTATTAAACGCTGTAAATACAGACACCTGCCATTGCACTAAATACATACAATTATAGGTAAGAGATGTAAACAATTGCTAAGAGAAGGTTTACTTGACAATAATTGTGTTTTTCTTCCAGAAGATACCAGTGTCATAAAATGAAATTCTACATAATTACTGTATGCATGTTTCAAAAGATCGGATTCTTCTCCACAGCACACAAATGTACCCTCAAAACTCTTGCATACAGATTATGGATGGCTGTCTGCCCATTTGACCATCAGTTAGTGGTTTGGAGCATTAGGAACATTAGAACTGTGTATTAAAACAAAAATCTAAAATAATGAACTCTTTTTATGATCAATCAAAAAAAAAAAAGATGTAATTCAACGATCCAGGTAAATTTACAAACCTTAACTCTTCACTAGCAACCTATAGCCACTAGTGGTCAACCATCTCACACAAGTTCGTTGGACGTAATGATCATGTTGTCTTCAGGGAATATCGGCTATACTGGTATTATTGTAAAAACGCACACAAACGACTCAACAAATCTGTAAATGCAGCCACTAAAGGCGGACATTTCTTTATTAACTTGTTTCGCATAGCCAGACCTATTTTCCACACTTCATTTTATTAACTACGAAGTTTAGGAGTACAGGAAAGGCCAATTAGAGGGAATGGTAATGATGTATAGAATACAATTTGATAGATACATTACTGAAAACTTTGATTAGATAGCCGACACACATTAAATTTTCTCGTTCTGTTGTTACAGGGAAATGCAAATCTATTCCATGACTTTATTGTATTCCTAACGTAGTAGGGAAGTCGTACAGTGATTCCAGCGGGTCTTTAAATAATGAGACCAGGCACATGAAGGCGCACGTGAAGGCATCACTGGTTCAGGACGGGCCGCTGGGCACAGACTGTGACACGAGTGCCACAGATAAACAACAAACCTCTTCTTGCATGGCTGTATTGACCTTTAACAACTAACGTAGTAAGCAGTCTCAGTGTTGTCAGACAGCAAATTTAAATGCAGACGAAAGTAGCGTGGTTGAAAGAGGATGACTCCACTGATGAAAAGTTATATATAAGAGTTGAGTCCGCTGAGAGGTGAGTTTGATATGAGTTGTGGCTAGAAAACATAACGGTAACGTTAAGCTAACCCTGGCTAACAGGATGGAACGTTAGAAGCTAGTGTTCAGGACTTGTTCCAGCTCCAGTATATTACAGACTGTTATTCACGTCATTAGCGTTAACTACATTAGCATCAGCTTGAACATATAATAGCTTGCTAAATTATGCTAGTTAATTAGCCATTGACCGACGTCCCCATCCTCTGTAATATGAACCGTATCAGGGGCGCCGCTAAGTTGAGCTAGTGATGGGTAAAATTGGCTATAGTAATGATGGCTAACGATGCATTGCTGTTTGCGCTTTTTATTGGAAGTTCAGCAGTTCACTTGTTGCATCCTCAGCTGACTGTTAGGTTCTGCTCCAAAGCATTAGCTAGCTCCATTAATCGCAGCTCGTGCTGTTTTGGTTTTACGTTCTCATCGGTTTAAAGGTTGTTAGTTCTGTCATCCATCTGCATAAACATCTGTTCAATATGCAAGGTTTAGAACAGATTAACATGTCAGATATAAATAGTCAGTCAGAATTTGCTTGGTAAGGCATCTGTAATGAACAGTTTTGTGTAGCTACACAAACTTGAATTATATATTGGTTGGACTCACTGTAGGAAATTAAAAAATATAAATTTGCGGGGCATTAACAAAATTTATGGGGCACCACTTTTAAAAGTAGTTATTCATTTTTAGGGGTATTCTGAGATTTATTGGGGCATTTTTGCCCTTTGCCCCCTGGTTGGACTTCACATAGCAGCTATTGCCACAGTTTTCTTTGGACCTCACTGCATAGAGAGAGTTTCCAGAGGCAAATTATCTCTCTAAATCACAAAAAATTGTCAAAAAAAGAAGTTTTCATTGGTGTATTAATTGTGCATGCTTTCCTAATGCTCTTCTAAACCTCTTTTTCCCCTAATCCTCCATTTAACAGAGAGGACCAATAGTGAAATCATCACCTGCTTTCACCATGCTGGAAACATTTCATTTCCTGTTTCTACATTCATCTAAAACATTTGAAAATACCTTACCATTTCTCCAATTCTCTGACACCCTCCACTGTCTCATCTTTCCAGTGACCTGTTGTGATAATTGTATGCTGAATGTGCAATAACCCCCCCATCACCCACGTGCACTTCCTCTTAGTTCTGATGCATGGCCCCTCTTTAGAAATGAATACGTCTCGCTGTTCCTTGCATGTTGTGCTGTGAAAGTGGCATAATGAGGGAAGACAGGGATAACCCTCTGGCACTGTCATCCAAGAAACCATGCCAGGGCCAGAAGGACTATGGACAGGAGCTAGAGAGGCTGCGTGCTGATTGGGAAGCAGAGAAGAAGCAAACACTGCAGGCCCTTGGACACCTCTCTGTGGAGCTGAGGCACCTGCGGGAAGAAGCGGAGAGGGAACAGCAGAGGGCTGTGAAGGAGCTGGCGGCCAGGCGAGGGTGCCAAAAGGACAGGCACTCTAACAGATACCAGCGTCTGCTGGCTAAGGAGGTGAATATTAAAAACAGTGGACGATACACTAAAGTTGAGTCCACAGATAAAGAGGCTTTTTGTCTGTGCAGTAGAGAAACACGCACAAAGCTGGAGCAGTTGCTGCTGACGCTGTATGAGAAGATAAATGGTGAGCAGGCAGTCTATAAATTGCATCACAGGCAGGAATTTGAGCTAGAAAAGGCAATCTTCCTCTGCCACCTGCTAGAGGCCCATGGAAGACTGTTGCAGGGGAGGCAGAGAGCAGGACACACCAGCTTCATTTTTAACAGTGTGCCAAGAAAGCCAAGTCATGAAGATGGCAGTAACTCCTGTCAGAAAAAGCCTCTTCTAACCTACTCCAGGGCCTTGCCACAGAGATCGCAGACTGCCTCCCACTCACCTAAGAAAACCAAACAAGATCGAAGAGAGCAGCCTTTAGGGAGGGCCGTCTGTGCAGCTGAGCTCTGCACCTCCGCTGCAGTCGGGGACACCTGTTGGAGCGGCTCTCTGAATATTTGTCACCCTCGCAACGCTCCCCATGCGGGCTGGGACAACCAGCCCTCCTACTGCGCTGAGTCCTTTGGGTCAGACAAGTCATCGCCCTCCAAATGCATGGACAGAAACATGGAGGTAAGCTATTTCATATTTTTTAATTCTGCACATGGTTCCAAAATTAAGTGAGTATGTTAAGTATTGCTAGCATATTCTCTAATAACTTAAACTCAGAAACTGCATCAGTATGCACTTACTTCATACGTACAGTATGTTGGTGGCAGACTTGGAATATAGAAGCGTAATGTCTTTACACTTTTCTTTGGTGGCCTTGCTTTATACTCGTATGGACTGTGAAGCCCTGAAGGCTTTGTGGCAAAATTATTTTGACTATATTTTTTGTAAACAGTCCTGTGCATTTTTAATAAGCTCATATGCACAAAATATAGATATAGACCTAGGCATACGATTATCTAAACATAAGAGGACCACCACTGTAATCATACAGGAAGGTAACATCACATAAGCTGAACTGCTAACTAACAATGGTCGTCAAATCAAAACCTATATATTAGTTTGATGTAGCACACACACAGCACATGCTGCATCACAGAACATAGCATAATGGAAACCACAGTCATTGCAAATCAATGACCGCTTTTTATCCAATAGATCTCTATACCAATGGGCTGAAAGCCTGTACCAGGAGTTGGTATGACCGCTGAGTCCCCATTATATACAAAACAACTGAGGGGTAAACCATTTAGGCTATCCTAGCCAACTCTGTCTTCTTTATTAGTAGTTTTTGCATACCAAGTAGCCTCAATCAAGTGAAGACAGTGTGTAACTGTCAAATAAATCTCTCCTATTTGAACTAAGTGGTATTATCCTCAGGCGCCACAGTTTTGTAAAGGCAGCAGTGGTGCATAGCCAGCAGCAGTAAGATGGAGAACTAAACACCAACTGGAAACATTTCCATGATGATTTTTTTTGTAGCAACAACAAAAAAGAACCAAAACCTAGCTAATGTTGCAGGCTTTTTAGTTGCCATCATGATGCAGGATATGTTAAAAACGTTGAATATGACTGGTGTGGTATGGTGTAAAATGTTAATTTTGCCAGTGCTACGGTTGTCAGAGAAGAAGAATTGTGCAAGATGTTAGCAGAGAGGAGGGTTTATCACGTGTGGGTGGATCTGTTTATGCCTCTTGTTGGCGGGCAGAAGCGGGTCAGTGTGTTTCCATCTCTTAAATTTTGGATTGAAGTTGTCATAGAGAGGAAATTGAATTATTAATCAAAGCCTCGACTGTGTCTAAAGAGCAGTGCCCACTTGCCAAGCCTCGTATTTCTTGCATGGTCCTGCTATTAGGTCAAGCTCATTTCTGTGCAAAGCATGCTGTTTGACATGCAGTAGATTTTGCTGACAAGACGCCTTTCTTTGTTTTATGCTCAATGAGATATTTACTGTATTGTCTGCTGTACAACATGTGATAAGTACACTTGCTGGTGGCTGTGGTTATGTGTGCAACAGTGATCTCTTACCATTTCTTTCTCTGTTGGTTGTTTTGCTGTCAGCACCTCTTTCTCCCAAGCAGAGTACATTTATATTATCAAAGGCGCTCAACCAGAATATAAATAGTGTTCAGTTTAGTTTCAGTCTTTAGGCTACTCAAGCCATGGTCTTGTGAGCACACTGTAATTAATAAGGGAATAGACTGAAGCTGTGAAATGCAACGTAAGGGCAAAGTAAGAAGTTAAATTCTGTCTGATCGAGTCTCTTAATTTGTTTTACCTATCTGTCTATGAAAATTGCCCCCTTGTGTTACTGAGCGAACATACTGCGTATCAGTACAGTATGAAATGGGGATTATAGACCGTTAAGGGAAAATGGATATCACTTTCATTTTCAGAGTGAGCCATTGTAAATTATCTTAGTGTTGACTGCACTGGCTGTGTACCAGAAAAATGTCAGTTGAAAACAATTAAGGCAAAATGTCTATTTTTAACTTTGCTGCACCCAGACATGAGTTTTCTAACAGTGACCTTTTAAAAGGAAGAGGAGGTAGACTGTCACCTTTTATCAAAGCTGCCACACTCTAAAGCTTCAGCAAGCTTTGTATCGGCAACAAAGCAGTCACAAAGTGTTAAAGTACATTTTGGCCTGCTGTAGAGGAGTTGAATAGGCTGGAAAAGAGGCGTTTGGAGTGATACCTGAGATGAATGTGTAACTACATTTTACCTATTGTGACGTCTATCTATGTATTTTAGCAGAGGGAGATTTAAATAAACTGTTCATTAATTTGCAACATGCTCACAATGGCCTTAAAACAACCAGAGATACTGTTAAGTTTAAACAGTATAGCAAAATATAAATCTCCATTGCCTTATGGTGCGTAAACTAAAACTATCCTAAAGGTACTTTTAGATAGCGATGCATTTGTATCCGCCTCCTCCATTTTTTCCAATGTGAACACTACCGCAGCTGTGCAAGGAGAGTAGGCTGCTGCCACTCTTGTGAACATGGCTGGCTTTTTCCGCCTGAGTTGATGATGGTTGAACTTTTTTAAATTTTTTGCCTGAGTTGATGATGGTTGAACTTTTTCAACTTGTCACTAGGGATGCTCTGATGCAATATACCAGATCAGTATCTTCACCAATACTGACCTTAAAAAGTGGATAGGGTACAGTCCATAGCGAGACGGGTTCACATTAAAGACCGTTTCTTTGTCGATGTCATAAAAACATTTTGTGTTTCCGCTACCATTTGCATACATTCAGTCACAGTGGGTGATGCAGTTCTTAGTACCACTGTAATGACTGGCCTCATGTTACCCAACATGAAAAAATGTCTCAAGAAATATGGTATGTCCCTTAACATTCTATAGAACGTTTACCGCTGTACACTTGAGAGTACGACTAACTCACATGACGTTAATCTTCTGACAAAGGTGGTCAAAACTTCATCTAAAATCATTGGGGTTCCACTTGAACCGCTACAACACATTTACTGGAAACGCAGCACCAAGAAGGCACTAGGTATTATGCAGGATTCTAGTCATCCTGCACACAATCTCTTCTCCCACCTTCCATCAGGGAGACGTTTGCAGAGCATCCCAACGCACACATCACGTTTTAGGTATAGTTTTTATCCCCAGGTAATAAGGTTACTGAATGATGGCACAGCAGGAAGGAGGGCTGTGGTCTGAACTTAGTCACTATGTCTACTGTGCTTGGATATTCTTGATGTTTTTAAATGCTATTTATGTTTTTATAATTGTTACTATTGACTGGTGCTGAGAGAGTGCCAAGTCACATTGTATTTCATTGCTGTGGTACTCTGTACTAATATGCACATAACAATAAACTTGAACTGAACTGAACTGATCCCAATACCAGTACCATGAAGTGAGATTTTAAATATGGGTACCTGTGTACATATTGCCTACCATTTCTGCAAGTTTAAGCTACAAACTGCTCTATTTAGCTGCTTGATGATGAGATTGGAGTTGGTGGATAGCAGCAGCCTGTAAGCATATGGTACAGGTTGTTTATAAAATCGGAGGTAGCTGGTACCTACTGTACATCAGTGTAGTTGCACCCCTCTGCCGTCCATTTATAATATAGAACACAGACGTTGCTCAGTGGCAGACGCAGTGTAATCCAGTCGCTGTCTGAAAGCACCTTAAGGATTTCTTCTTCTTATTATTATTATTATTATTATTATTATTTAACCACTTAACAAATGCCCCCGCTTTTTTTTTGTGCACAAGCTCAACAAATGACACCCAAAACAAGACGTGTTACTGTTCTTGATCCCTTTTGATTATAGTCATGATCTTGGTGTCCTCTAAAAGGTAACTCTTTGGAGTTTACTATCAAAGAGTAGAGCTGGGCAATGTATCGATATTATATCGATATCATGATATGAGACTGGATATCGTCTTAGATTTTGGATATCGTAATATCGTGATATGACAAGTAGTGTTGTCATTCCTGGTTTTAATGGCTGGATTACAGTAAAGTGATGTAATTTTTTAACTTACCAGACTGTTATATCTTTTCTATTATTTGTCTTTACCCACTTAGTCATTATATACACATTAATGATGATTATTTATCAAAAATCTCATTGTGTAAATATTTTTTTGTAAGCACCAATTGTCTATCCTACAATATCGCCGCAATATCGATATCGAGGTATTTGGTCAACAATATCGTGATATTAGATTTTTTCCATATCGCCCAGCTCTATCAAAGAGTCAGAATTATTCTTGGTGATAGTTAACCAAATCTACAGAGGTACAAACATGGTAATAATGTAAAATGTAATTTTTTTTATTTCATGTCTTATTTTTATTGTTCTGTAAAATAAGCCACATAATATTAGGATCTTAAAATGCTTTACCTAATAGAATTTTGAGCATTTGTGCTTTCAAATAATGTATAGTTTGTCAAGACTTAGTGAGGATTTAACCAGACGGCATCCCAAATAACTTAACAAGCCCCCCTCGCAGCCAGTATTCAGGCCGCTGCTCGTTAAGGCGATTCATTAAGCTGCTTTGCTCATTTGATAAATAATTAGGTGAAGTCCCTGGTAGTACCTCCTGTAGTAGAGAGGAGGGCAGCAAGGCTAAATGACATGAGTTGTGAGAGAGTTTATCTTTTGCATCATCAGATGCTACCGCTTTACACATTTTGTTAATGTCCATGTCGAAGGCTAATTTACACATGAGTAGCATTCATTACCTTTTAGACATCTTATTTGTTTCTCTAGGGCACAACTGTAGTAAAACATTAGAATTAGTCTGGATTGGACACACTTGTTTCTCTGCCTGACTCCTGCAGCCTCCCCGTGTTGCAGTGTGTACTGCCTATTGATTGTTCAAGAGGCAGCCAACATCATTCCAGCGTCATCTCTATGGAAACGAGCTCCAGTCGCGGAAATGATTGGGTCCCGTCTCAAAGCCTGCCTTTTTGTGATAGGAGGATGGAAGCAGTCCTCCCTACCCCCTCCTCTCAGCGACACTCGCCGTCTTACACAGACACATTTTTCCCTTCGTCCTCTTTCTTCACCTTTATTGCGCTGTAACCAAGATGGGATTAACCAGCCTGTCGGGTCTTATTCCATCTGGATGAAATTATTTTTTTACACGGCAACATCAATGAAGACAGACTCACAGCTGAAGAGTCAACATGCCACCCACATCACAGCCTTACTGAGAGAACGGGGACTGGAGTGGAGACCTGTTAGTTAGATCATTTTCTTGTTTTTTTTTCTGCATCGCATGTCTCTTCTTGTTTGCTATTTCAGTTGGGCCTCCATGCGCTATTTCAGCGTTACGTATGTTAAGTGGACTGGTGTTTTTTTGCCTTTTCTGGACAAGTGCTTCTGACAAACCCCTGTGAGATGACAGAGTGGTAAGGCATGAAGAAACAGGCTGTCAGTGCAGTGAGCAGGACTCTGAATCTGAATGCTACAATGTGATAAATACTAACCACAGAATGCTCAAGAATGCTACCAGGACGATGACATTCATTGAATTGCCTTCACAAGCCAAGGCCGAAAATATGTAAGATCCCTTCGGAGCTGATTGTCCTCATTTTGGAAAACGTCACAGTGCAGAGGAGGAGGAGGAGGTACTTTACAACTCATGATTTATCTGTTTTTATTTGTTTTGGATATGGCACACATACTCTTGCTCTAACAGATTTTAAACACCGACTTTAAAGGGATTTCCAAATTTGAGGCTTGGTAATAAGTTACCGACAACCATGGCGATAACAGTTCTTTGCTTGGTGTCAGACACTTCACCTTAGCTGTGGAAAAAAAACACTCCTGCTTATAAACTGCTGGAGAAAGAGAAGACAGTGACATCTTTATCATTTTGAAGTCAACCTGCCACAGCTAATCCGTGTAATTCTCCTCCAGCAAATGAAAAGCCTGCGATGGCTCGGTTATGCCTGGGCACCTCATTTAGTCATATTGATCCCGTGTTTGACTTTGACAGAGAGTGATGTATGACTTGTGCACTCGGCCTGAGCAGCCAGAGCCTGCACCGGCACACACGAAGATGGAGAGCCGGGAGGTGGCTGAAGCTCTTGGGCAACAACAGCAGGAGTTGAGGGGTTCGGAAGAGCAGAGTAATAAGCAACGTGGGCTCTTGGACACGGCAGTCCCAACCACGGCTAATATCACTTCAACATCATTGTTGGGGAAAAGGCACCACTCGCTTTATGCAAACCTCAATGGTTTTGAAGTGGAAGGCATACGCAAGGTGAGTTTGGAACATTTGGTGAGTCCTCCAGTACCATTCTTGATGGTTAACATGAAAGCGTTTAGGGCCTGGAGACATGTGAGAGACATCCCACTAATATTAAGAGAGTAGCAGACATAGTCTAGTGTGTTATAGAATCACCAGTCTTCTTTAAAAAACAAAACATTTGATGGTAGAGTTTTAACCCATTTCTCAAACTATGGTTGTGTTTTTTCACATTGCAGACTATAATATATTGTCTGGTTCTATGAAATATATAAACCAGAGGAATTTTAAAGATACAGGATTATGCAAAGTAAGTTTTACACTTTTACAACATGTAGTTGGATTATTATTTGTGTTGGATTACAGTGATGTTACACTGAATTTGTGTGTGCAGCACATTTTCTCAACATTTAATCTGGGACAGTGCTGTAGCTGCTGTCGTAGAAACGGAGGGTTGGCAGGCAGGTATTATACTGACCTATTGTGACAGTGTCCCTCATTTCACACCTCTGCATATCCTGTTAGCACAGAAGATCTACTTAATGGTAGCCAATTGAAAAGCAATAGTAAACCAGTCACTAGTAAACCCATTCGATTTCCGTGTCTCTGATTGATGCCCATATAGCTTGTATATTGAGAAACATCACTGTAAGGAACTATCAGAATAATGCATTTACTGTACATTACTTCATCCCACTAACAAAATAGATATTTTTAATGTACCTGTAACAAATAACAAAGTCCAGTATATGTTTTTTAACATCTGGATGATTTAAAGACGTGAGTAGAGTGAGTAGATACAGTATAGTAAGGTTGCAGATAGTGCCTTGTTGGGTAAACAGGCAGTACAATGTCTCCATCCTAGACTGGAGAGCAACACATGAAGGCAGCTGAATCAACTTGCCACTCAGTGGCACCCCCCCTCCCCCCCACATACACTATAGATATACTTATGTGTGTTTTTCCACACTGTCATTTCATCGTATTTTAGTATTATTTTGTGGTTAGTCTTGCTTGGAAAGCAATGCCAGCTAGTAGTTATCAGCATTTTTCTGCTGTATTTTCCCTGTACTAGTACTACTACTCAGTCCTTTTTACCTGTGTTTAATGGTTTGAATGTATCCTTGTTTGAGGCAGAGTTTCATCATTTAACCAAGGTAGTAATCTGTGTGCAACATTGCCTGCTGTTGTCCCCACCCCCACCACCTCATTACCCAATCGCCACAATCACAGCGTAGTAAAAACCCCTAATGAACTGTCAACACACAACACTGGAGAAGATCTGTGGCCACAGAAGCTGAGAAGGAGCATCAAATGATGCATTATAAATGATTATTTGGCCATTTCAGACCAGTAGGGGTTGGCAGAGGCCTGTCACTCTTAGATCATTGTTCATAATTACATCATTATTTGCAGTTGATCGTCTGTTTGTTTTCTTATCCCCAGTTCCACCCATACTTGATGACTGTGTGTGGGATGTGTATGGCAGGATGCATTTTTATAAGAATATAATGAATCTCTGTAGTCCTTAGAGGGTAAAACACTGATGTAAGAGGCAGAGCAGGTTTTGTACGGCCCAAGGAAAGTGGGTGAAACTGCAGCTGGAATATAGCATCATGCTCAGCAAACCCCCCATATGAATTGGCTTTGAGACTTGAAAAGTATATATATAGAAAGATGGCTGGTTTTTCTGTGTAGGTTGATGATGATCAGATCTCAATGATGCAGTGGCTTAGCCCACAGAGAAGAAAAATAGTCTGTGCATTGTGGTCCACATAAAGCTGTTAAAGGACTGTTTTGGTTTTTTGGATTGACTGAAGATTTATTGGGAAAATACATTCATGAATGAATAAATGAATTGTTTATTTTCATATCTGATCACTTACACAGCCCATCCTTATAGGACTATTCTGACACATTTTATATAAAGACTTTCCTAGTGCTGACCCAAAACAAAATATCTATCATATATATATATATATTTACTGTATGTGTGTATCCTTTTATCTTTCTATAATGACATAATGCCAAAATAACATTGTGATGCCTATTTGTAAAAAATCTGAATTCATACTTTGTCGGGTCTGTCAGCAAGACAACAAGCAAACCACTTTTAAAATTCCTGTTTTGTGAATGGAGTTCGGATTGATCAGGACTATGCTAACATTGTAGCTGCTCCATCCACACAACAACGTACAGTACACATACTTTCAGAACCAGATAGTCCAACTTCCCTGCTTACTTTTCCCTAAGAGCGCTCCTTTTTCGTCCGGTCTCTGTACATATGAGCGACTATAGAGCTCTGGATGCCCACAGACGGCTACAATCACTTTTTCCTCCATTTTTGATTCTGCAACGTTAGGACATTAGGAGAATCTAAACACTGATAGGCTTTCGCTACCCAGCGTCACACTATTTTGTCGCTAGAGATTTCAACTCGCGCCGTTCGTGACAGTATTTGTATGCCTTTTCTATCTGTTTTTATCCTTATTCTCAATCGTTCAGTTATCTTTCTTTTGCTGTGGTGTTTTCAATTGCCTGGAATTACTATTGCAGTGGCCACCGTTACATCTGTCATTTAGAACCATTATAGAAAACCTATATTAGTCTGTGAGCACAAGTTACACAAAGCAGTTGTCAGTCTTTCCACTTCATGGAAGAAGTAAGCATGATTCCTCTGAAGGCTAATGAGCTTGTTGACTGTGTGGTCCTCTGTCATCCTAACTCTTTTAACACCTGTCTGGATACCATATGGCAGCCTCTCTAATGATTGATGGGTTTACACACTCTGAGTTCCAAATGGGGCTACAAAGAGATGATGTACAACTAAAACAATGTTTCTCCTCAATAGCTCTACTGAAGACAGTTATTTGTCCTGATTGACCATGTATTTAGCTGTGAACCCTCCCTGTGATTGTGAAGCTAGCGCCTGGCTGACACACTCTTTAAAAGTGGGCTTTTTAAAGTGTACTAGTGGCTAGAAATCTTGGTACCTTTGCCACACACAGTCTAACACCAGCCGCTGCCCAATCTGTCACTGTAAACAGTCCTTTTACCAGGTTAGGCTGTTTCACTTTGGAGAATGTTCCAGCTAGGGCTGGGCAAGATACTAATTAAATACTAATTTAAGACCCTAGATATTGTATTAAATGTTGGATATCGTGATATGACAGTGTTTTTTCCTGGTTTTAAAGGCTACATTTCAATGAAGTGATGTAATGTTCTAAACTTGCCAGACTGGTCTAGCTGTTCTTTTATTTGCCTTTAAATGTAAATGGACTGTATTTATATAGCACTTTTCGAGTCTTAACGACTACTCAAAGCGCTTTTACATAGTACAGGAACCATACGCACACATTCATACACCGATGGCCGGCATCGTGACAATTCGGGGTTCAGTGTCTTGCCCAAGGACACTTCAACATGGGACTGCAAGGCCAGGGATCAGGGATTGAACCACCGACTTTACCACCTAAGCCACAGCCGTCCCCCTTACCCACTTAGTTATTATATCCACTTTACTGATGAATATTTAATCAAAAATCTTATTGTAAATATTTTGTGAAGCAACAATAGTCAACCCTACAATGTTGGCTCGATATCGAGGTATTTAGTCAAAAATATTGTGATATTTGATTTTCTCCATATCGCCCAGCTCTAGTTTCAGCTCTGATAAAGTGCTGAAGCTACTCTTTGTTTATATCTGGGGTGCTTCTGTTCACCTTTACCTCAGTTAATCCCGTTAGCCGAGGCATTTCCTGCCTTGTAAAATAACGTAAACGTAAGAGTACTTGTCACTCAGTCTAGTGTCAGCTGTGGTATCGCCAGCAAATATAGGCTTTGTTACCTTGTCAACATGTCACTTACCCTGCTGTGGGTATAATGACATACAGTAACTAGCGCTCAGCAGAAATCCTGGAGATCTATTCTACCCTACTCAATGCAGCTCTATAAAAAAGTGCAGTGAGATTTCTCAGAGTAAAAGGCAGTAATGAAGTCACTTCAGTACTGTTCCATTGCTAAATGCAGCTACATGCATTGACGCCAGCCCTACAGATCACCACCGACCTAGTTTGTACCTATGGGAGAACTGAAAGTGGAGCAGTGTGTCTGTATAAAAGACCTGATTTGACCATGTAATGTACTTTGCCTATAATCTTCTGAAATTAATCCCACATTTCAAAAAGGATGCATTCATGTCCGTCTTCCACTTATTGTTTTGCTTCTGATAAGGTATGTGATGATGAGCCTAGCATCCACTGTGTTAGACAGACACGTACAGTATAAGGTTGATTAAAGGGTTGATTAAAACAATTCACTTTAAAAAATTGCAATAATTATTATTTTGAGAGATGAACTTAGGAGGAAGTTGTGTCACAAACGTTTCTGTGAAATGTGCAATATTTAAGGGTCATAAATGGTGGGTGGAAGGGCACTATGATTTCGTCACCTTCCTAAAATAATGGCCTAAGTCATTTTTTCAGGTTTTTCAGAAAACACAAAAAACTAAACGGCCTAAATCACACGCTTGTGATACATATACATAGGCAAATATACTAAAGCTGTAGAATCACAAGACCTGTTCAACTGAGGATGTAGGCAATTTTACCAGAGGTGGCCAGCACCATGAGGAGATGATTTAGGCAAAAAAATACTTTTTGTCAAAAAATGACTTAGGCAATTATTTTAGGAAGGTGACGATTTGGATTTCCCCAGATGTGTATTACAATTAAAAGTGGGTCTGCAATTGTTTAGTCTATGAAACATCAGAAAATAGTGAAAAATATCTATCCCATTTTCCAAGTTCAAGGTGAAATCTTTAGATTTGATTGTATTTTGCAACCAACAGCCCCAAGCCAAATAAACCCAAATATATTCACCTTAGAATGATATAAAACAGGGAAGAGCAGCAAACCTCTCAATGGAGAATTTGCCACCAGAATTATATTGTCAAAACAGATTACTTTTCCTTCAATGAACTAATTGATTAATTGACTACAGTAAGGTCACAGTATTTTATTTAATATTTTTTTAACAATCCAGATGTGTGTGTGTGTGTGTGTGTGTGTGTGTGTGTGTGTGTGTGTGTGTGTGTGTGTGTGTGTGTGTGTGTGTGTGTGTGTGTGTGTGTGTGTGTGTGTGTGTGTGTGTGTGTGTGTGTGTGTGTGTGTGTGTGTGTGTGTGTGTGTGTGTGTGTGTGTGTTATTGGCCAGCCATGTAATGACTTGTGAATAATTGATAGCGCAGTGAGAGGAGAATCTCTGGAGTATTGGTCTCTCACTATCCCAGCCCAAACATCTCTTGTTTGTCTGGTGTCTGTCTGCAGACTCTCTCTACAGAACAGGGGTCAGGCTTTGTGTTCGCTGTCACATTCACTCGCAACTGTAGAGCCAGGACTGTGGGGTATTACTTCCACAACATACTTTGTGCTGTACGTGGGATATGTACAGTAGAATACAGTATATCCTGTTGATCAGTAGGCATTTACCTAAAGTATTAAAGTATCACTGGTGCACAGACTTGCTGTGACAGAGATTGAAACGTGAAGAAGTAGGGCTGGGCGATATGGCCAAAATCTTCTATCCCGATATATATATATATATATATATATATATATATATATATATATATATATATATATATATAGGTAATTTCATACCTCAGTAATGATAAATATCACGCTATAGCATGTTTTCTGGTAATTAAATAATGAAATAATCTATATGTAATATCCACATGGTAAAACTTATTTTTGTGAAATAAATACTTGACAAATGAAAAGTACTGAGAATTTTGGTGCAAAATAAACAAAAGGTGAAAGGATCAGGACGTAAAGTGTGGTCCAAATGACCTAAATATTGGCCAGGCCAGCCTCTGGTTTTTCAACATCGCTGCAGAAACGATATAGAAAAATATATACGATTGTATCTCCCAGCCCTATGATGAAGGATTTAAAGCTTTTTCGACGCACCGTTGAAAGTAAAAATATATGCCACAGTCAAACACCAGGATTTTTTGCTTTACCACTGCAGCTGCCCTTTAAAAAGTAAAGTAAAATTACCATCCCAAGCGGGATGCAGGCATTATCAGCGGGTTACCTCTGTATGAGTAGCCGTGTAATAATAATAATAATAATAATAATAATTGAACCGCTTCAGGCTGATTCAAGACCCCTCCGCTTCCTGCATCACCGCAAAAATGACCGGCTCGCTCTACTGTACATTATCCCTTACTTTTTCATCTGTTTTTGAGCCTGCAGTGTTTGCCTCTTTGGCTTTAGCTCAGACCTAATATCAGACAGAGGGTTTCTGTCTCTCTCTCTCCATGTTTACATTCACAAGCCTGCATCCAGACAGCTAAATATTTGGCGTCCTCCAAGGGCTCTCTGCCGTCTGTGACATTTCTGCGTCATTTGGTCCTGCTCCCAAACTGCTAGCGAGACTAAACCCCTGATTACCTGTGTTCGCCCTCACAACGGGAAATGCTTTTTGCCTGGGGGAGGAAAGGGAGACCCATTCAGTTGACCCACTGAATGTCAGGAAAGGTCACTTAGACTTTTCATAACTGGAGTGCCTCTACCAGATGTACGCTTATTGAATGTGACTTGTAAAGGCTTTGTAATAGTGTCTAGACATTTGAGTGGTGCAGCATTGTTGTCAGATACTTATTGGCTGTCTTAAGCCTCTGCTGTCCTGTCTGAGACAGCGTGTGTGTTTTATTAATGGCTCTGAAAACATGATTTTATGAATATGTTAAATGTACAGTATCACCCTCATGACTGAACACAGGTATGATAGTGTTAAGTCATTCAGAGTGCTATTACATCAAACTCACTATTTCGGTAAGATGTTGGCACAGTACTGGTGATACAGGAACGGGAATTCCCAGTAAGAATTTGTCTCTACACTGCATACATCTGGGGGAATTTACCAGCTCTTTATCAGTGAGCTTGTGGTGACGAGATGCTGGCTGGGGAAAAACTGCAGCGATGACAGGGACAGAGTAAGAGGAGGGTTTTTGGCAACCTTAAAGAATGGCGACACTGACACGGTCCTTGCGGGGCCGGTTGGAAGCATTTTTCCATTGCACTTCCATTTCTGGCTGAGTGCATTGTAGTTTGTGGAGGTCAGCCCAATCTGTGGAATGAAACTGGCTGAATGGTGTGCCCATATTTGTCATTTGCTCACTTTGATTGTTTCTATCAAAGCTTCAGTTCACAAAGGCAGTTTAACCTCAGTCACATGAATTCGTATCCACTACACAGATGCTGCCAAAGGTACTTAAATGCCAATTTTAGTTTCTCTTTAATACTGCTTTTCTAGCAAATGAACCAACATGAACTTCAAAATGTGTGTTTTTGGAGAAATACAATATTCAATACGTGAGTCAATATGTAATTTAATATTACATTGTAGGGCATAAGCAAAGCAATGTTTTGGATAGGAGGATGAATAATGCCAAATATTGTATATTTGTCCTATTAAGATGATCAATGTGGTTTTAAATGTTAAAGCAGATTCACTGAAACCATTTCTAAGTGTGTCTGTTGTGCTAGGCCACAAATTAAGCTGTTGCTAGTGTGATAGCGAGGGGTCGAGGGGCTCATATGCATATGCAATTTTCTTTGACAAGATTAAGGTCTATTCTTTTGAAGCTCTCATGGTTAAACCTGTGGAGGGTCGGGGGAGAAACAAATCACCTCCACTACATTCTGTCTCCCCTCTCCTTTTTTTCTGCTGACACTGCACTAAATGGAATAATCCGTCGACCCCTCCTTCTGTTCATCTTTTCACTTTTTAAAAATAACCAGATGTTCTCTGCATGTCTGACACCTTGTTAAGCCCTCGGAGGCTCGGGGGATTGTGCCATTTTTATTTGTGGACTGTGAGATGATGAGACAGCCGTGCTAGTATGGATTTTAATTACTGTGTCGGTAGGGCAGTGTTGTTATGGCTTTGTAAGAAAGAAGCTCCAAGTCATAATGGAGACAAGTTCTCAAAGCTGATCATAATTAATGTCACGTCTACCATGTATTGCAGATGCTAAAACATACTTACCATGGCTTCCATGTTGATTTCGTAATTTAGATTGAGTGTAAAATCACGACTGGCATAGCAGTTGAATTAGCCCATCGCTACATGAGAATACATGGTGACATGACTCTAATGATCAGAAACCCCATCCCTGGATGTAAACTAGATCATAGTTCATAGCACATAAAGGTTATCTGCTGAAATGTATGCACATCTATCTATATTCTAAACATAGGGAAGGGAACAAGGCACCAACAAGCATTTCCAGACAGTGCATTTCATTTTTGCACAACCTCACCCAGAGGACGTCTGTATGAGGTGGTAGAGGTAGATTGCTGGATGCCTGGGGGGAGTAAAGGGGTGTCTCATGTTGGTTCTTTGTTCTCTAACGCAGCAAGAGAGACCACCTAATCTGTCACCGTCAGGTACCCCGGGGGGATGAGTTGTGATAAATACAGGAGGGGATTTGAGAGGACACTTAAGAGGGCTTCTTCATGACTTATATATGAGTATAGGGACAGAGCTGCTGTTAAAAAAAAAAAAAAATACCTTGGGCCACAAACAGCTTTGTGGTTCTTTTCATATGTAGTTTTTTAAAGAGATATACAGTATCTCTGCTTTGTTTGAGACCACTGCAGCCTCCCGGTTTCCTAACAACGAGAAAGTTTTTGCAAAGCCTTCTCCAGGGCAGCTCCCAGGCTCTGGAACTCCCTCCCTCAAGAGATCCCTCTCCATCTTCCAGTCCCGCCTCAAGACCCATCTCTTCACCTCTGCCTATCCGTAGCCCCACCCCCCCCTCCCTTTTCATCTGTGCCTGGATCTTGTCTTGTTTTGTTTTGTACCCTGCCCTGTAAAGCGACTTTGAGTCCATGAAAAGCGCTATACAAATTAAATTTTATTATTATTATTATTATTATTATTATTATTATTATTATTATTATTATCTCAAATGAGCTTCAGCCTAGTTAGTTGTCCTATGAATAAGGTGGATATTTCTACCATTGTGCATAGTAATTAGAACAAAACGCATGCTTGGAAAGCCTATAGAAATCATATGTAGTAGAGCATTGAAGACAAACATGGCTGAGTATTTGTTGCAAATCCAAAAACAGCGGAGTGTTGAACCACAAAATGTGTATGTGGGAATAGAGTCAAATAAAAAAGACTACAAAGTATTCTCAGTTGTAGAATATCAAAAGAGATTCATTGTTGAACTTTGTTCATGTCTTTTTGAGGATGTCTGACAACAGGGCAGTTCAGGAAACCTCATTAGAAAACCACTGATGTTGTACTGTAGGAGATAAGAAGCGACATTGATTTTGCTCTAAATTGTAACACACACTGATACTGTGAAGTCCATTAGTATCCACTTCAGTGGACGGGCTGCCATAGCCTGTCTTTGCTGGTTATAGTATTTCTGTTTCTCGCCTCTGCTGGTAATTATAACTGTGTTCAGGAGTCAGTTCTCTGACCATGTGGTGTTTGAGGGTTGGGTCTATGGGAGGAGGCCTTTCCCCTTCCATTATTGCTGGGAGCTGACAAGGTCGGGATTAATTAAGGCACATTTCCAGATTCAGCAGACTGCCTCCTTCATGCCAATCCTCTGGGTGACACTGCTGAATGGAACTCAGCAGCAAGTGCTTGCAGGTTGTGTACTGTGCTTTTTATAAAAATGAATCATTAATCATCAAAAGCCAGATTAGAAAAATGTAGGATGATCATAACCTGACTCCAGAAGCTCTAACAATAGTTATATTTCAGAAACTGAAGAACATTTAAAAAAAAAAAAGTCAGATCTGCTGGTCACTGAGCAACTCCACTGGAGCGGTTGGGGTTAAGGGCCTTGCTCAAGGGCACCTCAGTGGTGGTAATGAGGGAGGGACAAGCGCTGCTCTTTCACTTTCCCCACCAGATTTTTATCATGTCGGTCTGGGGATTGAACCGACGACCTCCCGGTTACAAGCTCGCTCTGAAAGAAGCTGCCTCCAGTAGTAGTTGTACAGAGACACATTACAAAAAAACAATGATTATCATATTATCAGAAATTCCTATCCTTGTTTCCACCAGGCCTTGCCAAAAGTAAGCTTTGTGTTTTTTCTGTGGGAATGGTAGAAGAACACTGGCAACACCTGAACCAGTGTAAATAAAGGATTTCATATTCTTTTACACGTTTTAATCTATAATTGATACCATTTAGTTGTATATGGATTTGCTTGGGTTGCACTTGTGATACAAACTGATGCGGCTTTAATACTGCCACGTCAAATATCATGTCCAACAAAGAGTTAGCAATGGCAAAACGTGTGCTTTTGTCTGTGTGTGCCTATGTGCATGTCTGTGTCTTTGTCTTGCCGGCTCCTTAGAGGCTTATAGTGGGGGATTTCTAGCTGTCAGCTAATAATGCTGATGTTGGCGTTTCTGTGAAACCAGACTGTAGACATTTACATATGCCTTACAAAAGCTCGCCTTGGATCCCAGACAAAAGGATAATCTGGTTGTGGGACCTTATGAATATATAAGAATAAATCGAACATTCAATGATCTATTCAAATCTTTGTTGATAAGTAGCCAAAGTCCTCTATTGCTCCCCATATGTGTCTCTTCTCCTTTCTTTGTAGCCTTTAAATTGTATTTACATTTATTGTCGTTTCCTGACTTTGTATTATTTTTCTGCTTTTCTTTCTGCCAAATACACTATATACTCATCAATACTGCAAAAATATGTCATGCATTTTCATTTATCAGAAAGAAACCTCCCATTAATCATTTCAATAGCTTCCCCTTTGTGATACAGGAAATCACATAAAACACCGCGGAGATAGGGGGTTCCTTGTAGGTCAGGAAAAAATAAACCGAACGATGTACAGTGGCCCTGAAAGCTCAATGCAATGCAAATGAACAAAAACACATGCAAATATACAAAACACAAGCAAATAGAAAAAAACCATCTTCACCAATTTGACAACCCATGAAGAAAAAAAAATGGTGCAAAGTTAGAAAGCACAACCAAATTAATAAGCATACTGCAAGTCGCACAGAACACAACAGAAAAACAAACAGAAGTTTCCAGGGGACACTAAAAAATGATGAACATACCCGGACACACCTGGGACACGTTATTTGCTGCCATGGTTTGTGGCTCATGAAGGTACTGTAATTGATTAACTGTTAGTGTTGTTGGAAAATTAGCTGTAAGTTGATTTTCCTTTTTAACGTTGGGATTGCATTACAGTGTTACAGATATTATTTCAGATACTTTGCTGTTAATCTAGTTAGCCTTTAGCTGATTACTAGCTTACCTTACCAGTTCAACTCTATATCATGCAATCAGAATGTTTAACGAAGAAAATGCAACATTAGTGTATTTCTATTAAATTAATAAAACAATTTCTGTTGTGTTCTGTGTTGACAGCTTTTCTGTGGTAGATTTTTCTGTATTGGCAGCGTGTTTCTATATTTGGTTGCATTTTTTAAATGACTTCCATATTTGACTCAGTAACTCTGTTTACTGTATATCTCACGCTGTCTGAGTTCTTTTAACCTCACATTGATATTCTCTGTGTTAGCAGTTTTATAAGCTCAATATAAGACTCGTCATACAGCAAGAATGGCCAATGTATTTGTCATAATAGACTGGTTTATATCTGCTATTTGTTTCTTAATCTATCCGTGGTGTTGGTGGTGTTTGTGATTCTTCTCTGCTTTAGAGCTTGCAATAAGATGCCCAAGCAAGGAAATGAATTCCATAAAACCCAAAGCCATTTTGATTTGGCCTTAGAGGCATATAAAACACTAGCTGACCCAGATAACTGAGAGCCAATTCAGCCTGCTCTCTCTTTACGGAGCTCAGTCTTCTCTGTGTCCGCTTGTTATAAGACATGCTGTATAGAAAATGCGAGTGGATAATTAGTAACGAATCACTCTTGGCGTTTCTCTTTAATGTTACTCTTTTATTTTAGTACTTAACTCAAGTCAGGTTGTTTGGATTGACCTTTAAAAACTGAAACTGAAACTTTTATTTTATTAAAAATCAGATCACAGTGACTCTGCATTGCTCCAGTTGCATTTACTAACAAGGCCAGTGACATATGTTGGTGCTGGAACCACCTGCTGTGTTGCCAAATTGTGACAGCTATGTGATGGTAGAGTTTGTCCTTCGGTGGGTATACTTAGAGTTTTGAGTACAAGCGTAGTCCTTTTCCCAAGTGGAACGTGCAACATTGTTTGGTATGATTATCTGGATTAGTGTCACTGTAGGTTAAAGTGAAAGGGGCTTCCGTCTGAAAAGCAGTTTTACGGACCCCAAAAGCACAAAGTGATTCATCTTCTCTTCTTAGGTAGAGAAAGCACCAGACAATCGTGTTACGATGAAAATCTGACTCAGATGCCAAAGAGATTTTTTTTTTTACAGCACAACATATCTCACACAGGAATCAGTGAAGCTCATCCACCCTGCTTTTATCAGCTGCAGTCGCACAAGAGCTCTCACAGCAAAATCAGTCAGTAGGACTATGATAGGAATGGGACATTTTGGCTAACTGTGCAGTTCTTTTTACATATTGCTTAACCACGTCTTACTTTGAATCTTGGATGAATTCCTACTTAATAAGTTATGGATGCAAAGAAAAACTTTTTTCCCCATCTTCACAGTCAAATAGAATAATCAGCTTTCCCATATTGGCCGCTATTGATATAAGAGAATGATAAATTAAAAATGAAATGCTTAAAGTATGGTACGTGATGATGTGTTCCAGGCCCTGCAGGTTGTAGATAGTAGCAGCATGGTAAGCAGTGTCAGTGCACTGTGGGTTTTATAATCAGCACTCCCTTCAGTTGTCTGCTTGTATCCATGATGATTGCAGACCCATTAGGCCCGTCTGTCCTGCCCAAGGCTCTCCTGACAGACGTTTGTGTGGAGACCCCTGCTCTCCTGCTACTGAGTTACATCTGCCTCGCTTACTGAGCCAGGCCCACATGAAAATGGCACTGCTGCGAGAAAGGAGCGCTGGCTGAATGCTAATACTGTGGCCTTGAGTGGACCTCACCACCTGCAGCCCTTTTCTGTGGCAGCAAGAGAAGCTGCAGTCTGTAAGAAGCCAGCATTACCTCATGCCTAAAGAAAGGCCTCCGGTGTATTTCCGTGTGATTCCCAGGGAACAATTACAAGACATGGACGGACTCCAAGATAATTAGAATCAGAATGGAGGCAGGCAGAGGCTGAGTTCACTCTGGCTGGCCTTCCTTTGAGGTAATTGATTGGGCTTTAGCATCATTGCCCTGAGAGGAAGACTGGGACATTGGGACCGGCTCCCTTTTAACTGATGGTAAAATAACTCAAGGACACAAAGGTTCATCTGAGAGCTGGGGCTAACTCTCTTTGAGACATTAAAGGATGTTTTCTGTGTAGAAAAGGCAACATAACTGCTCAAATCTGAAAACGTATTTTGGCTGCAACTGTTTTTGCTAGTTGTAGTGTTTGAGCATCACTTCAATGTCATTTGGTGGTGTTGTGTCCTTTTGCCATTGGCTTGACATAGCATAAGTTAATAATAGCATCCTGTGGTGGTGTGTCACCTCTAACATTGCTATGATACTACTTACGCATTTTTCTATACTAATTTTATATTACCGAATTATATACCTATACTAAACTATAACTTTTCTACCTTCTGTTTATCATACAGTAGGACTGGCTGTAGTTTGGAGGATTGTTTCAGTTCTTAACTTCTATTCTAACCATTATCTCAGAGATAACAGCCTCACTGTTTTCTGATCCACTTTCCTTTGCTGTCCTGTCAGAGCTGTCAAGTCTGCTGCTGTGCTATCAGCAGACGGCAAACTCAACAGTTTGTGCTGCTGCTTCATGTTAAAAGCTTTCCACTGGTCTTCAAACCTTCCTGTTTCCTTAATTTTGTACCCTTTGTAGTTACAAAAAAAAAAGATCTCTGTCTTTTTTCTCTTATTGTTTTCATTGTTGAACTTGTTCCGATTTATTGATTTTACCTGATTGAATTGTTTTTTACTTGTTCCTGCTATTGTGTGCTACTTTTGTCTAACAGATCTGTTTTTGCAGTGCTGCAAACCAATTCTCCCATGCAGGACAATAATGAACTTAAAGGAACACGCCGACTTACTGGGAATTTAGCTTATTCACAGTAACCCCCAGAGTTAGACAAGTCCATACATACCCTTCTCATCTCCGTGCGTGCTGTAACGCTGTCTGACGGTCCCAGCAGCAGCAGCAGCCCATCACAGAACATGCAGGTGAATGGTTCCAGCAATCCTACTGCTCCCAATAAGTGACAAAATAACGCCAACATGTTCCTATTTACATGTTGTGATTTGTAGAGTGACAGCGTGTACAAAAAACAACATAACATGAGACACAGCCATCTTATAACCGTAAACAAACCGGGAACTATATTCTCAGACAGGTTTGCTGCAAAGCAAATCATTCCGCCCAAGTACTATATTCTTCCGCCTGAGAATATAGTTCTTTATAGTTTATAGTTATAGTTAATATAGTTCTGGAGGAATGCAGGTGTCCCAACTGTAAGGAAAATTGTATATTATGTGGATAATCTTCATTTTTCTGGCTACAGTATTCATTTTAATCTGGTGCTTAAATACATTGTCATTTTGTTAGGGTCGGGTGGAGCTGATGCCAGCTGACAGAGAAGTACACTCTGGAACAGTCGCCAGTCAATCCCAGGGCTGACACATAGAGACAGACAGCCATTCATGCTTTCATTTACACCTACGGGCAATTTAGAGTCAACAGTTAACCAAACTCCTGCATGTCTTTGGACTGCGGAAGGAAGCCAGAGAAAGCCCACACTAACAAAACTCCACACGGAAGGGCCTGGAACCCTCTTAATGTGAGGGGACATTTATGCTATTTAAATGATTAAAAAAATGTGCTATATTCACACTGAAAACAAGAAACATCACATTTGAATAGATTTTAAGAATTTACCAGATATTTTTTCTTGGAGAACTCCCTTATCCCTAACATCATGGTACAAGAGATTAATCAAACCAAGATAGTTGAATAAGCAGCGTCCCTGAAAAATTCATGTATCATCAACAAAGCAAATGGCCGGGTCATGAAATGCTGTTCATATGTTTTTATGACAAGCTATACACTTTTGTGTGCAGCTTCTCTATGTGCCCCAATGCATCATCTAAGGAGGATGAGAAGAGATTCTCACACACTGTAGTATAGGGTTTGTCTCTCTCTCTCTCTCTCTCTCTCTCTCTCTGGCAGCCCTCTGTTAAACTTGCAAACAAAATTACATAGAAAAAAAAATGTCTGGCTTCTTCACAATAAATGTCACCCCGTGTTAGAATTCCCCAATGCCAACGAGAAATGGTTTCAAAATTGGGGTTTGATTTCAAGGAAATCTATAATAACTTCATTGTGAAGTGGTAAAAAAGCTTCCGTAGTTTTCTTGTCGAATGTTTGATGCGCAGTCATGCTTAACCAAAATAATGAGATGACATTTTGACTCACAGTATTTTAGCTGACGCCAAGATGTGCCCAAAGAGAACATTCAAGTTTAAGAGAATATAGTTGCTGAGTCACCGCCGTTATTGATTATAAATGTCGTCCGTGAAGCATCTTTTTTTGCCTACAGTGTCAAATAGTGATCACATCTTTGCCTTGACTGCAAGCTTTTCACAACTAATTTAGACAGTATTGGAAATGTACTTAAAACATGCTCTTATTTTGGGAAACGGCCGTGGGTGTGGCCATGGCCGAGTGATTTTCCTTTTATAGTTATGCATGCTATATCCCATGCTACTACTTCTACAGTTTTAAGTATTCTTTTTATGCCTCTGTGCCGGCGACAGCTGTGGCCGGAGGCATTTTGTTTTTGGGTTGTCCGTCGGTCTGTCCATTTCCATTCTTGTGAACGCCATATCTCAGGACCCCCCTGGAGGGAATTTTTTGAAATTTGGAATAAACGTGCACTTGGAAACAAGGATGAACTAATTAGATTTTGGAGGCCAAAGCTCAAGGTCAATAATGTGACATCACAAAATGATCAAGAATTCCTACGCTAATTATGCCAACATTTTCCATGAATGTCTAATAGGATAAAATGATGACATTTGATATCCAAAAGGTCAAAGGTCAACGTAACTGTGACATCTTAATGTTCTGCAAAAACACTTTTCTGGCCATTAGTCAACGCCTTAACTCAGGAACAGAAGGGGAGACATTTGGTCGGGTACTGAATTAGTGGCACTAATCTTAAAACTGTGGGGATTGTATAAATGTACTGTGCTGTCGAGTTGAAGATGTGTCTAAAGCATCCATGTATTGCCAAAAAATACACTTTATACCTTTTTTATTAAATTTCTTCAAAGTCTTCACTACATATATTATATGAGTCCGGAAAGAAATGGATGTAAACTGGGACTTTATTGGTTGGCGGAGGCAAACAAACGCAAGGCTTCTCAACAGATCATGTGTTAATGATTTCAGTCAAAATATTGTGTCTGTATGGTCTCACCCTGAAAACATATGGTCTTTCTGGCACTAGATTGTAACCCACTAACTAGATATTCAGACAGGATGTCCAATGGTACCATCACAATAGTACTGGAAGATGAATTGGAGTCTCAGCTGCTGGTTTAGTAAACAGCTGGTCATTAGTCTTAAATAACAGGTACAGTAGCATTAAAACCCCTCCAGGGAGCCACCAGTTCCCCCATCATCTGCAGTTACCATGACAACATAATCCCACAAGATTTCACATGATTTTTATACAGCACCATGTCATCAGGATGTTTATTGTAACATTAGTCTTTTGTGTGTTAGACACATGTCATTGTGGCAGAGATCCCCAGAGTATTATGGAGACAGGTTTACCGGTGTTTCACATGTGGAGCCATCTGTGTGCTTTTGTTGTGCTGAGATGTGTGGTCTCCCACAGTCTAGGCACTTGGAGAAACACTTTCCTTCATCTATCTGTGGATACCCAGTAGCTGTGGGTACATGCAGACTAGCTGACCACAGGTAACATGAGACAGTATTACCTTCTTCTTTTTTTGAATGCGTTCCACTCTGAGGACAAACCCTCCCCTTACCTCCAGCTTATGTGTTCACCCTGTCTGTCCATCTGCTCCCACTGCAGCCATTTCTGTACATTCATGTGTGCCAGGTCTACTCTCAACCCTTCCCTCTGAGCCTCAGGGCTCATTTAGAGCGTCCCTGTCACAAAAGGCAGGGTGCCATCCTTTCCATTCAGATGAAAGACCAATCTGAGGTTTCTACCACTTCCAGTCTTGATCACCACATTGACACTCTGCCACATCTACTGAGCTGTCCCTTCACTAATAGCTCACAACAAAACACGCTAATTTGTGTCAAACCCAGGACTATTACACTATATAAAACTGCTATAAAATCTTATAATGTGTATTTATTTCAGTACATCTGAAGTGGCTTCAGTCACTAAATACACACTGGGTTTGGACGGTATTTCTGGGAAATAGTTTGATACCTTTCTCACCAAACAACTGTGATCACAGTCTATCACTCTAAGACCTGAAGCCTGAGACAAATGCTTATTTCAGGAGACCTGAAGATCACAGTTAACTGGTATTCCTGTCCAATTTGAAAGCGCTTGAGAGAATCTGCAAGGAAGAGCATGTTTAAGTGGATTAAATTTAAATATATCAAATAACAAAATGAGTAAAAATTGAAAGTGTCAGAATACTGTATGTTATTGCTTTTCCTTTATTGTTTTTTTTCTTCTTGTCTTCTCTCTTGCTCTGTCCCTCCATAGCTCAATATGAGAGCAGAGCTCTGCTTCATCTTATGCTGAGTTAGTGTGTGGTGTAATAGGTGTTCAGTGCCAGTGGTAGGCTGATTGAGTTGGTCTAATGAAAAGCCTTTTCAATGGGGTGTCATCTGTCAGCCACCATTAGCTTGCACTATGTAAACATTGGCTGAGGGAGGCTTTTCTGTAACTCAGAGATGGAACACGATTTAAGCAATTCTAGACAAATGTAACTCACTCCCTCTTTCACTCTAAAAGAAACGGATACTCTTGTGTTTCATGGTGTTTTCTAAAACCAAAAAAAAAAATGCCAGTAGTTGGTAAACTCTGCATGTGTATTGTATGCATGAAGTTGTGGAAAACAAGACGCTGTATGATTATACAACAGACTGTCATAAACAGTGAAGATGTGTGTAAACAAGTGCTCGCTGAGATCAGGCGAAGAAAAACTATGGATAGAAAACAGCTCCTTCCTTGGGACATTTTGAACCTGTGAACAGCACTTTATAAAAAGACTCTATATGCACTTTATAAAAAAAAAAGACTCCATGCACTTTATAAATATCTCTATGCACTTTATGAGAGGCTCTATGCACTTTACACTTAAGCTTGGTTTGCACATTTTGTTTTATTAGTTATATTTTTGTAATTCTTGTATGGTTTATATTTATGTCATGTAGTCTACTGTATGTTTAAATGTATAAATTGTAATTTGTAAAAACTTAATAAAGCTCTTTAAAAAAAGAAAAAGTAAACTCTGCATATATCTGTGTTGTGCTTGTTTTTCAGAATGGTACTGACTATGGGTTCCTGGTGCGTCAGAACTCTGAACTCTTGCGAGCCCTCGACGAGCTGGAAAAGACTTGTACCACACTGAGGGAGGAGAATGGCCTACTGGTAAGACTAAAAATAACAGAGTTTGTAGTCTTCCTAGAAAGTAGGGCAGGTGCACAGAAACGATGAACAACATTGTTTCAGTTAGGTGCTGTTACTTGCTGTTATTCATTTTATAAATAGAAAATTATCTTGTAAGTTTGCCCATGTGTCTTCTGAATTTAAAGAAGAATAGCACAAGCAGATGATATAAAACTAGGACATCTGCCACTGAATCCCTCTTCAAACCATTAATAAGCTGTCCTGAATAATTGTTTTTGTGACTTTCTTGTTTGTGTTAGCATTTTTGCTGCAGGCGTCTGATGATGAAATTTGTTTCCCATGTGTTTAGCGGAAGAGCAGCGCCCCAGAGACTGAGGAGAAGGTCAGGCGGTTGAGGAGAAAGAACACAGAGTTGTCTGTTCTTGCTAAGAGGCTGGAAGAGAGGGCTCGAAAACTGCAGGAGGCCAACCTCAGAGTGGTATACAGCACGAATAAAATACCTAACTACTAACCGTTGCACAGCGAACTGCGTTTTTCCTCACTGTGACTCAAATGCTGGGGAGTGACTCATTATCAAGCACCACCACCCAAATCACCACATCACCATAATGTTTGGTAATTAGTTGAATAGAATAGTTCAGCATGTGATGAATGGGAGCCTTGTTGAAAAATACCAGCACCCTATTGAATAATTTAATCAATGTATAACTAGAATGGCTGCAGATTTTAGTAGGAAGTCTCTTGATATGTAGTCTAGCATTGCCAGACCTATCCCCACAGCGCTGTGGAGTAAGGCCTGGCTACACCAGACATACATTCTGGGTGAGGAAAAAAAACGCTCTGGGTTGTTTGCATTTCTTTAAACCAATCACAATCACAATCGCAAAGCTCCGGACGCAGAGACAGTGGCTCTGCAAAATATTCTCGGGAAGGAACTTGTTTTGGTGGAACATTTGCACCCCGCAAAAGAAAACGCCTCATACAATATTACATGAAGTTAGCTATTCACACAATACAGTAATGTGACCTATTTAAATTAGCTAGATACATGGTTTAACATCATTTGCTCTTACCAGTGTATCTCCGTGTGTACTTCTTCCACAGTAATCCCACCAATCGGTCCCAAAACGTCCCACTTAGATAGTAAATGCTGTAAACATATTCTTTGTAAATCTTTACAATCATTCTCCGAAAGAACCCAGCAGGCCTGTCTTGTTGCACGATCCAAATTTTCTTCAAAACTTGCCATTTTCAGCGTGTAGCTTGATAGCTCGATGTTTGTTGTTGTTTCCCGTGGCGAAGGGATTTTGAGAACGGCAACACACAGAGAGCGGAAGGTGAGGGGCAAAGCCTGACATCAGGTCCTGTAAATGTACTTTCATTGGTCCAGACTAATTGAGATGTAATACCTCTTCAAAATATATGCAACATAAATCGCATAAAGATAAAAAAAACATTTACATTCCTCATGAAACATTTCTTAAAACCTGATTTGATGGACGTTATCATTTACTGTAGTTGTCTTGTTTTACGACATAGCTTGCTAAATGTATGGCCGTAGTCCCTGACTTCTTTTAATATAGTATGTATAAATGCTTATGCAGTGTTTGTGGGCACCTTTTTATTAACAGAATTCAGATGCAGATTGCTTTTGATGGAGACATCAGCACGTAAAAAGTATCTTGGTGTTCATTAGGCTGATAAATGTAAAGTCTCTTGAAAGATGACCAACACCATAATGAAGTCACATACTGTAATAAATGCTTGCATGATGCACAGTATTTCTCTTTGAAGTCTGAAGCAGCATTTGAAGCAGGCTTTTGAAGTAACAGAGTCAGGGGTCCTGAGTGGGAAAGCGCTCCAGCACAAGTCTCATCAGAAGACCAGTAGTGAAGAATACAGTAGACTAGCAAACAATTAAAGGACCTCCCCTATCTCTGTCCAGGCTGCTACGGTCACTGGCTGCTGTGTATTCTCAGTGCACCTGTTCACCAGACTGAGGGGGGGACCTTCCCCCTCCCCCACCTCACCTCCTGCTGCTCACTGAAGGGCAGAGCAATGTAGCTCTGATAAATCTACACCAACAAAAAGGTTAAAGACCTGTAAGAGCTCGGCCACATTTATAAACTCCTGTTTTTGGACCTAATCTAGGCCTAATTATGTTTTTTTTTTTATAGAAACGGTGTTGGTTTACTTCTCTATTTGGTGTTGCTTGTAGCCAAAGAGAGCCATACGTTTCTCACAAAACACTGAAAAAAACGGCTTGGGTGCTGAGCCTTATATTGGCAGGGAAAACCCTGGTTTATATTGCTGCTCCTGTCTGATATTGTATGATTTTCAAGCTGTTTATTACTGATCTTTGACTATAACCACTGTCCTCAGCAGGACAGTACCGCACCACCTGCCAATACCGGACATCTACAGCAGTCATTCCTGCATACCACCATAAGACTTTATACTGTTAAAAGAGCTTGGTTCATGTAAAAGTAAAAAAAATATATTCTGATGAATCCAAGTCATTTTAAAGTTTAAAACCATCTTCCTCTATGAAAACCTTTCTGGTTATTAATACATATTTCCTTCTTGCACTTGTAAAGGTGAATTCCCCGTCACTGATGAGGCCCGGGTCAGTGGAACAGTACAAGAGGGCGTTTGCCCGTCAGCGAGCTCGTGATCTTGCCCAGCATGCCGATGCACTGCTGTCTAAGGACAAAGAGATTGCTGCCTTACAGCAAGAGTGCAGAGAGCTGGAGGCCCGCCTGGGCACCACCAAGGTATTTATAAACCACAGACTAACCCTAACTCCTCAGAAACTAGTTTGAACTGTGGTCACCGATTTGGACTTATTTCTGATCTTTATTGATCTTCCAAGTGTTTGCCTCAGTGTTCCATTGAAACCCTACTCATCATCCCTGCCACAAGCTCGCCATCTGCTGGACAACATGGGTACTACTCATCCTAACTCCCCCCTTAAACCCGTATTACAAAGGCTGCGTCACTGCCTGGTCACTGCTGATAACTAGATGACAGTGCAGGAATAGGCTGCCTTTCTAAGTGCCTGTTTTTAATTACTGGTCCAGTGACTTAAGAGCTAACTCTGCTGAATGTGAACATCTGTTGGGTTTAATAATGAAGGGTCTTAGGTAAGCTGTCTATTGATCTAGTGTGAGAGTGGCTGTGCTGGATCCCATGTTGAAACTCAGCACATTTCTCACTATGTGATAAGGGTGACAAGGCGGGAGGGTGAGGTGGTGTTCTCAACTTGAATGGGAACGTTTAGATATAATGTATCAAATGAAATGACTGATATTTATTTTATGTCCATGACCCAGAATCTAACCCAGCAGTGTCCTCTCTAAATATTATATTTACCACTGTTGGGATTTATCAAACACAATTTTAGAGTGTTTGTTTAATCCAGTTATAAATTGCAAGAAAAATAGTCCGGCTCTACATTAGCAGTCTTTGAATCCATTATTACTTGGCATGCAGTTTGAAAATGTCAACATCTAAAGTTAGATTACCAATAATTTAGGGCTGCTCGATTTATGGAAAAAAATCATAATCACAATTATTTTGGTCAGTATTGAAATCGGGATTATTTAACATGATTACTCATTGACTTTTGGAAAGATGTTGCATTTCTTGAACTTAAAAAACAGTGAAACAGTTAAATAAATCAACAGTGAAAACACCTTTTCACCAACTGAACCAATTTCCCTTAATACTTTTCACGTTTGAACATTTGTTTTTTTTTCCCACTCAGAACACAAGACAAAATAGGAGTTTACTTGCAAAACGTAATGTGCAAAAGAATTGTTTTTCTTGATTACACAGTTTTTTGTGATCGTTAGGAGCGGAAATCTTGATCACCGATTAATTGCACAGCCCTACAATAATATGCTGACTTGATGATGTTACTGTGTTATGGCGGTCTTTGATGCGTGTGTCTGTGTCTGTGTAGGGCTCCCCTGTTCCATCTGGCAGAGTGGAATTTGAGAGGCTTCTCAGGGAGTCTCAGAGGGAGGTGCTGCGGCTCCAAAGGCAGCTGTCAGTCACATCATCCAGACAGCAGCACAACCACAGTCCCGACCCCGGTGGCCCGGAGAAGTGTGGCAAAATTGAGGAAGAGGAGAAGAAGGAGGAGGAGGAGGGGGAAGAGAAGGTAAAGTCATCCCCTCATATCAGAGCACAGCACAACTCTACGCTGACCCCTGTTGGTCTTAAACGATTTTAAAAAGAGAACCTTGTCTATGCACACTAAATCTGATGATATCAAATCAACTGTACATGATACCGAAAAAGCAGCGGCTAAGCAAAGTATATAATAGTTGCTGTGGAGTGGGAAACAAAATGCAAAATGATGCATCTACTGTATCTAAGTCAGTGTAAAGGTGCAATAACTGGTATGGTGATGCTGCTCAGCTTAATTGAGGTTAAGTATGTGATTGCAAACGTACACAGACCAGGTCATGTTTTTATACTGAGGGGTATTGATGGTGTTGGTACTGCAGTACAGTTTGGATGCCAGTATACCTTGTTTGGTAATGCAAAATTCAGCCCACTGAGTTTTTCTAAAACCTGGTGTATGTTTATGTTGGCACGGATGCTGTTGTGCAGTGTTATATAATGGCTTGTCGTTAGCGCAGTTACTAATCTGCCACAAGCCATAATGAGATGATTCCCTGTCTTGAACTTGGGCCTGATCAAAGATACCAAAGTCACACGCTCTGTGTGATCTCTCTCTCTCTCTCTCTTCATTTAATACAGATTTTCTAGATCACAGAAACAGTCATTTACCGGTGAAGTGATGCGCAGATATATAAGTCACTGGCCAAACAGTTAAAAAATGCACATACTATATATAATGAATAGATGAATAGGTTACACAATGCAGAAAGGGCATTATTTTTGAAATGCAGTTATCCACACCCCTGTAATAGGGGAAAATGTTTAAACGGTGTCCTTTTCAGAGATACAATGTCTGTGTATTAATATCAGTTTACACCACTTAAAAGCAAACATCTTAGTTATTTTTGGAAAAATTCTCCACTGCCTGTGAAGTAGAGTAAATTCTCTGCCTGTGAAGCTCAAATGAGAATGCCGATTGTGGTAATCTCTCGTTTGTGGGACGAACACACGCACTCCCAGTGGCACGCGCACACCCAGAAAGGGGCCATGTTGTGTGAACTCTAATCCCCTCTAACAACAGAATGGTACAGTCCAGTAATCCGCTCTCTGTTGCTGTGGCAGCGGTGAGAGGGTTTTGGGTGGTAGGTAAGACTCCCAGCCGCACTAAAGACTTTTCTATCTTGCCCTGCTCTGGATAACTAGCAGGCCAAGGGAAGCCTTGACGTTGCCACAGATCACACGAAAGGGGTAGGTCATCTTTTGAGTTTTGTTGTCCCTGTGTGTCGGTTGCATTGCTCCACTGTAGTTCTCCCTGGCTAACCTCATATGTGTCTGCTTGGATGTGAGCCTGAAGCCGTGCAGGACTCAAAGTTGAGACTTAACACTGAAAACTAATCGGTGTCATGACGAATCAGGGGTGTGAGAGAACTGGCTCAAGGCAGCGAGTGTTGCATTTGTGTTAGATATTAAAATCACCCGCTTATTCTGAAAGATTATTAGTATGTTACATGCCTCATGTTAGTATAACAATGTGACTCGCAGCTCGGGGGATTTTTCTTTTAGGTCTCATAGCTGTTGTTTTTTAATATCATTTCAGTAAATCCTGTGCTAAATCCCACACATGTCTGTGATGGACTGCCACTTTCTTACAAATTAGAAAGACGGGACATGCATGAGGCCTAGTCAAGGGCAGCCTGTCAGAAACACGGTTTTATAACAGTCTTATTTTGGAGCTTCTAGTTGTAGAATTTCGACAGGCCGACTTAGTGACAGGGTGGTAGAGCGTTTGATTGGTGGACATTGATATGCTCCGTATTAAAAAGAAAATCAACGGCCAGGCCAATCCATTAAGTTGCTTTTAAAAGAAGTGATCCAGTTACCAGTTTCAGTAGTCTGCAGGGATTACACCAATGTGCTTATGGCATTCAGGGCCTGCTGAATGGGATCTGACCCTGCTTTAGTACGCATAGACCCAAGGTGTACTTGATCCTTTAGTATACGTGGACCACATCAGTGTCAAGTGTACACAACGGCACCTCACTGTGTGAAGCAGTGTGCAAGTAGAGGTGAGCCTCTAAGCTAGGACCTCAGCTACAGAAACACATGCAGAGGCACCTGCTGTGGCCTCTAGACTATATACATGGCTGCATCCTTCAACAGGCTATGTCTTGATAATGATTTTATTACTGTTTTTACATGTGCAGCAGGATTTGAGTATTTACTTTATTTGTTTTAGAATTATTATGTTTTTGTGCATGCACTGTTAATTTCTTTAGATCAGTTTTGTCACACCTCCTCAGTCCCATTCAGCTTTAAAGGACACATAAATTATTATTTTTTTTACTGCGACTGAAAAGCCAACAATCACGTTTTGGCAAATTCTAAAAATAACTGCCAAAATCATGAAATCAACCATTCAACAGGAGAAGGAGTTTCTGATTTCTGTATTTTCAAAGTTTAAAAGACAGAGCAATACATTAGAACGTATTGTCCAGTCTGTCATTACCCAATCAAGCCAATAGACATACCGAAGTAAGATGCCTCCATCAGGTACAACTGAAAGTCTACACTGAAATAAAACAGCAAGGGAATGTAGGAAGTGAGCAAAACATCAAATGTCTTTGAATAATTATACATGTATACTGTATGAAAGCCTGACTTAGAGCTCAGTGATGGAATGCATAGCAAACAGGTATACACACGTTAAATGTTAAAGCTCGTATGCACTCCAAATAATACATAGATTTATTCATTTTATTTAAAAAACTACAAGTTTACTACAGACTTCCCCCAGCCTGCCTATGGTCCCCCAGTGGCTAGAAATGGTGATAGATGTAAACCAAGTTCTGTGTATCCTGCTCTGCCTTTGAGAAAATGAAAGCTCAGATGGGCCGATCTGGAATCTCCTCCTTATGAGGTCATAAGGAGCAAGGTTACCTCCCCTCTCTGCTTTGCCCATGCCAAGCTGGTCAAGGCCACACCCCACCCTCCACCTTGCCCCCCCCCTCCTCCTCAATAGCATTTAAAGCTACAGACACAGAAATGACACATCCTAAGGAAAGCTCATTGTGGGACTGGCTCTAGTGGCTGTAATTCTGCACCAAGGCTGAATTTCGGGAAAGAGACTTCAGATACAGTATTAGGGGACCACTAAGGCCTATATAAAAGAGACTTCAGATACAGTATTAGGGGACCACTAAGGTCTATATAAAAGAGACTTCAGATACAGTATTAGGGGACCACTAAGGTCTATATAAAAGAGACTTCAGATACAGTATTAGGGGACCACTAAGGCCTATATAAAAGAGACTTCAGATACAGTATTAGGGGACCACTAAGGTCTATATAAAAGAGACTTCAGATACAGTATTAGGGGACCACTAAGGTCTATATAAAAGAGACTTCAGATACAGTATTAGGGGACCACTAAGGCCTATATAAAAGAGACTTCAGATACAGTATTAGGGGACCACTAAGGCCTATATAAAAGAGTCTTCAGATACAGTATTAGGGGACCACTAAGGTCTATATAAAAGCGACTTTCAGATACAGTATTAGGGGACCACTAAGGCCTATATAAAAGAGACTTCAGATACAGTATTAGGGGACCACTAAGGTCTATATAAAAGAGTCTTCAGATACAGTATTAGGGGACCACTAAGGCCTATATAAAAGCGACTTCAGATACAGTATTAGGGGACCACTAAGGTCTATATAAAAGAGACTTCAGATACAGTATTAGGGGACCACTAAGGTCTATATAAAAGAGACTTCAGATACAGTATTAGGGGACCACTAAGGTCTATATAAAAGAGACTTCAGATACAGTATTAGGGGACCACTAAGGCCTATATAAAAGAGACTTCAGATACAGTATTAGGGGACCACTAAGGTCTATATAAAAGAGACTTCAGATACAGTATTAGGGGACCACTAAGGCTTATATAAAAGAGACTTCAGATACAGTATTAGGGGACCACTAAGGCCTATATAAAAGCATCCAAAAGCAGCATGTCATAGGACCTTTTAATATGTAGAATATTAATGTTAGCTGTAATTGATGATATATTATTTTCGGTGTCAGTAAGTCACTAATTGCATTGTCATAAGTATGGACCCAGCACATTTTGACTCCGAGCTGCAACCAGCTTTCGTCCTACCAGATTGTTCTCATTGATTATTTTACTTGACTCCAGTGGCTTCAGCAACAGTGTGTATTTTTGTGCAGTGTGTTTAAATGCCCTGCGCTGCAACAAAAGGCATTAATATTACTTGTTGTTGTGTGTAAAATGAGTAAAACATTCTGGTATGATAATTTCACAAATATCTGCGTGGTATTCATCACACTTTGAATTCAATGGATTTTAATAAATAGCTTTTGAAAGCTGGGACTGATGCATTAGATTTCAAGCTGAACCATAGCACCTTTTGAATTTGATCATTTACTCAACACGTGACATCGACTGCTTGGTTGAGAATTCATATTTAATGAACGAGCAACACAAGAAATCAACAAGTCAATGTTCAGTTTAACTGCAATGTAACATTTTTGGATGGGTTGATGAGGCTGTTTGAGGTCAGGAAGCAGCTATACATTTATTGTATAAGGCATCAAACTAAACCAAAACCTTTTGAGAAATGACTGCTATGTATATACAATCCTTAAACCATGTTCCCTTAAAGGAGGGTATGTTTTATTATCGTTGTTCAGATGTTATTCAGCTTTATATTAATGCAACTATTTTTTTTATAATTTATTATAAATAGCATTTTACTTTAAAACACTGATTGACTGTTTTTGACTAGTTTAGGCAAATTCAAGCACAAAATTCTTGCGAACACACTGGATGATTTATCTGTTCAATATCTATGGGCTGAGTGGTTCTCTAGGGACTCATTCTGAACAACTACTCTGACATGATACACCCTTTCACACACTGAAATAAAATAAAGATAAAGATAAAAGTAGGTAAAGGTAACAGGCGTCTGGTGGTACGTTTGAAACTGCTGTGGATTCCTTCCTTCACTGGTTCAAGTCAGTGAAAAAGAAAGATGATTTTTGTCCTTTTTTGCAGGATAAATTTAGATATTTATCATCTTAAATAAATAATCACCGCTGCTCAAAATGGATAAGAATTATTTGATATTTATTGGGAATTCATAGAACAAAATCAACCCAAAACTCCTATTAAAACAATCTGCATACCTGTTTAAGTACTACTCATGGAAAGGGACTATATTACTACACAAACATGAGGTGAATTTAGCCACTATAAAGTGGGTACAGGAATGCCCCCATAATTAACTTATTTTTGTTCTCTTTCAACACATGATCTTTCAGCTCATGTATTTTAGACTATGCAATAACACGGAATAAAAAACATTCCTAATTTAGCAGTAACACAGTGTGCCATGAACTTTTAAGTCTAGATTTTGTTGCTAAATATATTATAGTTTTGCTGCTTTGTATGGGACTTGCAAAAATGTGAAATTGCATTACTATTTTTGCTTGAAAAGTATGCTATTTAAATTAGGTGGAACACTGACATTCGATTCAGTTGATTGTTTCTGATAATTGTCCATATGAGAATAGAGAATTAAACACTGCCCTATGTCCAAGTAAAATCTCTAAAGGCATGCAAGGTCACACTAAGTTTTGTCAGGTTAATAATTTGGCACATAAACCTTTGAAATGATTCCTAAAAGCCTAAGACTTGGTCTAATGCTGTCTGTGACAGCCCCTTTATTCCTCACAACATTGTATAAATAAGGCATTATGTAACATTCCCCCTCTGTGCTCATCCGTCAAAACCATGTTAGAATCACAAAAAGGATTGTTCTTTTCTGTAGACTCATAGCAAAGTATGTCATACTAATAATATGTTGTCGCTGTGTATGAGAATATTTCATCTTTTTGAAAGAAAGGTAAACACAAGGACTGTTTTTGCTAAGTAGGCATGTTTAATCACACCTTCAATGGTATGGAAAGTTTAGATTCTCCTTAACTTCACCGGTGGTAGAAGTATTTAAGCCGAATCAGGTTTACTTTCTGCGAAGAAGTAGTTAAGAAACTGAGAGGAGCTGCAAAAGTAGTGGAATAATTATTCAAAAGGATGGGGTTTGTTCAAATTTGCATTGGGATTTTATCATGGCTACCACTTATATGTCACTCCCACTCTGGCACATGGCTGCCAGATTATAGCAGCAAACTCCACACACTTAAGCCAGCCCCACTCAATGAGTATGAGTGAGCTAATTAACAATCACAAGACAGACTGGTTTAACCATGACTGACCAAATACAAAGGTGGGCATTTCACCAAGATGCTAGGATTACCTGGCACCTGTCTGCTCTTGTGATGGATGTGAGTGGACCTTTTAATGACCACCAAAAGGAATCGGGAACAGAAAAATCAGCTGAGCACTTATTTAAAGCCCTCATTCCTGTGCACTGTTTTTGTACAGGGGCCAATGGAATTAGTGCCTCCTGCTGGCCTTTCGTCACCACTACTAACACCATCTGGTCTCCTATCCAAAAGATAAACCAGGGACAGACTCACTTAACTTCACAGACAAGACACTGATTTGGTGCTAAACAGTCCCAATGGGTCATCAGCCCCACATTGACTTCCGTATCCGCCACGATACTCGAACACGCATCTTGGAGACAACAAACCTTCACCCTCCCTGATGCTTCACATGTGAAAAGAAGACTACAGCATCTGCATGCTTAACAAACTTTAAACTTTTTAACAGATATTTAACGGTGTGGAGATAGAAAACTTTCCCATGATTGTCATGCTCATTGCTTTTATTAACAGTTTTGTGGTTTTCTAAAAATAACGATGACCCAATTGAAGACTTGTCGTGTTTCAGTTTCTTCACTACAATGGGACTGCAACTCACTAATAACCTTCAGTCTCTCCAAAATATCTCTACTCCAACATGATGGATTCAGTGTTTTAAGGGGAATTGGTAGGTAGCTGTTTTATGTTAAAACCCTAGAAATGACCATCTAATGGGAACTTTGACAGCACAGATCACAAGGAACAAATGACAAATTAGTATTATACATACGGTATGTTTTTGCAAATGTTGTTGTTGATCTGTAACAATATGTAGTCATATTTGTTTTGGGTGGTGTATGTGACTGGTTTTGTTGTTGGTACATATACATATACGGTCTCCTAATGCTGTGTCCTAACAGAGAAATCTTGGAAACTGTGCCTGACGTCTAGAATGATATGTCTTTCAGTGACAATGTAGAAGAAAGGAGAGCGTAAGGAGAGATCCCCTTTGCAGCACATGGCAGAGCGCCTTTGATCCAGTTATTGGGTCATGGCTTTGGCTGCACTGGCACAGTTCTACTTCAAGCATAAGTCGGTTTGCTCTAAAATTAGACACTGATTCCCGACTCTTAACCTTTAGCCAATGTCAGACTGCCCCCCTCACCTGGATCCAAGTAAGACAAATCATACAACTTATAAAAATGAATGCATAACAGCAATTAGCTAAGGGCGGCTACACACTGGATTCGTGGTGTGAGCGTGTCAGCTGCGTGGCGTGTCCGTTTTTATTTCGGCTCCCATGTTAACAGGTTAGAGCTTGCTCACTGCCTGTGTGACACGCACGTCTCAGGCGCGGCTCGAGCAGCGCCGAAAACTCATGCATGCCAGAAATAGAACTGACGCCTATTTTTCACGCGACACGTAAGCGTGTTGGAAGCGTTTCCAGGCAAAATAGAATAGGAAAAGATGTTTATATGTCATTTTGACATGAATACATTTAATAAATGACATTTTGATGTTTGAAAGTCTCTAGGTTTTGACATAAATGCAGATATAAATGAAATTTAAAAAAAATAATGAATAATTATCGATTTTCAAATATTGCACCTTTCAATACAGAACAAAATATTCTGTAGCCTATTTTGCCGTCAATACTGCCGACATTGTCTTTGCTTTAACCAAATCAGCATATATTTATGTTTAACATGAAGTATACTACTGCTGGAGTGCAGTAAATCAATGGGAAACAGTGTAGCCAGCGTAAGAGAAGCAGACTAATGTCAAACATTTGAGTAATTGCACCGGGCCTAATTAGAAAGAACAGGCTTTCTGCTAATGTGTTGTAGTCCTGTTGCAGGCTAGAGGGATTCTCTCTCTCTCTCTCTCCCCCCCCCCCTCCCAGATTATTCTTTGATTGTAGTTGGACCACTGGGAAGGAGGCTTCCTGCTAATCCCTCACTCACAGTGGGGGTGTAGCGCTGAGTGTTACTGTACAGTATAACAATCATACATTTGCTCCCTTCTTCAGCAGTTGGTCGTGGCTTTATAATAGGGACAGGAGCTTTTTAGTACAACACCTTCGATCTTGACTTTCCAGGATCACCTCTGTACATATGAAGTGACTGACTGAATGATTATCCCTGTCCCTGCCAGGTTGGAGGAGAGACCCCGTGTGTGGTATTAGATGAAGCTCCATCCAGGTGTGAGAAGACTCCCGGAGAGGAGGAGGAGTCGGGGCTGCAAGTAACGCCCCAACCGGGCCTTAGCCCGACCCCCTCCCACAAGGAGGAACACACAGAGGAGCAGCACTTACAGTTTCTGGTGAGAGTATCTAGTACTGTACTCTGCTGATATTTCATAATGACACTGTCATGTAGCGCAACATGCAAACCACATCAATTTCCAACGCTAACATGCACATCAGGGTTTTTTTCTTTTTAAATTTCAGTATGAAATCCAGTGTTAATGTTGCTTTTTAGGGCTGGGACGATATGCTTTTGTCCCGATATGATTCTTTCACGATACATGGGTAGTCATCATGACATTTATTTCATTTGTAAAGAAGTAACATGTATTTTCAGCATTTTCTACTTCCTGTCTGTTTTATTGAAAACACATATGATGTAGTTGCCGTCAACAGTACCATTTTATAAACAGAAAATATTTAGGTGAAAAAAATAATAAGTATGGATTCTGGGGAAAAGAATCTATTTTAAAAATCGTCGCCAAAAAAAATCTTGATACATACGTGAATCAATTTTTTTTCCCCACCCCTATTGCTTTTATGAAGTCAAAACTGCTCAAGAAAGCAATTTGTTATAAATACTCTTAATAATATTTAACACAATTTAATAGAATGTACCAATTATGCATGTTGCTGAAATTAGAGGATTAGTAATGCAGAGGGTTACTAAATGTCACCAGCATGGCTTTCAAATCAAATCTTTTCTCCAAACAGTTGTTTATAAGAGTCCTTCACACATCTTAGCAATAACTGCATATATTGTGCCTGCTTGCAGGTATCTAGCTATCCACTTTACATTTCCATGTGAAACTGAAGCCTGAATTCAGAGCTGTGACTGAGCTGACTGATACTGAAGGGAAAACTATGGTCAGATCTGTTATGTAATGCTGGGATTATTTTGATCTTGTCCCCTGGAAACAGAAGAGTAGCACATTGCTGATTCTACATTGGGTCTCTCGTGGCTTAAATAGAACATATTCCCTCTCAGCTCTGTGTCGACTTTCTTTGTCAGGATGGAAAATGGAGATTCCGGACATTAATTAATGACGTGTAGAGAGCTGATTACGCAGTAGCATTAGTATCAGTAACAGGCTGCATGTCTCATCACCCTCACTGAGCTGTGCACATGCATTTATTGTGTTTTCTGTGATTCGTGTCTATTAAGATCATATCTGCACTGCCCCTCAGCGCTCTCACTGATGTGTCAGTAGCATTTTGAAAAGCTGGTAGTGCAGTTTTCTGATAGTGAGTGAGACGTTATACCTAATGTTCAGATGTACTACTTTCATTTTCTCCAAAGTTATTCCCATAGTTTCCTTAAATGCACAAATTATGTGCACACACAGCTTTCTCATTTTACTCAGGTCCTGATGAAACCAGCATAATTATGAAAGGAATGTGCAAGTATATCATTTACGTTAGTGTTGCGCTGTGCATTGTTACATTTGAAACTTAAGAGTACACACTCTGGTTGCACAAGGAGTAACTTAACTTATTTGAGCTTTGGCTTTTTAGTTTAAAAAGAAACGTGGTTAAAATACAAAAAAAATGTAGCTTGACTGTTTTTATCTTTCTTTTGTTGTTTATGAGATCCCTACCGTACATCATAGACTAACTAGTTTTCTTTCATCGAGCGTGATTCATGGGAAAAAGTGTAATATCTCAGCTGAGTAAATGCTGAGCCCCCCCAGAGACAATGTTAGCCCAGAAATCACTCAGGTGATATTTTTAGCCATTCTAGCAATGGCGGTTGCAGCTATGGGATGGAGTGCCATGGAATTTAGTATAAATATATGGTACACAGAGGGTAAATTGTAATAACTTTAACAACCCCCACCAAAGTTTTAATCCAGCACCATCGTCAGGTTAGAAATTTAAATAGTTCAATAATTTGGTTTATGACCAAATACCTGCAGAACTAATGAGCCATCAGCCTCAGGTTATCTTTATGTTTAGTGCTATGAGCAAATAGATTGTCAACATTGTAAAAATCCATGCCTGCTAAACATAGCCGTGTTAAATGACAGCATGATAGCATACTCATGTTAGCATCTAGCTCAGAGCATGGTTGTGCTTAAGTTTAGCCTCACAGAGCTGCTAGCATGGCTGAGGACTTTTCTTCAGGAATACAGGCTCATGGCACATGAAAATAGCCTCAATGCATGGTTTAGACTATGTAGTACTGATATACTTGCATGATTCTGGCAATTTATTTTTGTAATAATACAAATACAAATTTGTATTGGGTTGTATCAACATGGTTTGGTCAGCTAAATAAATGTAATGGAAAGAACTGGAGAATCCAAATTCAAATCCCAAAAAAACAAAAGTTGGGACCCGTAACAAATGAACAGTTAGAGAGAATCGTCTTTGTTGATTGTGAAACAGCTGACAGTACATTTAGGTTCCAATCAGTGCCGCCGTTGTGTTAGTTAAGCTTCACAGTCTTGATTTGACCATACAACAGAACATCCTTTCTTGATACACATTATTGAGGCATTTAAAGCTGTGACTGATAGATAATCAAGCAAATCAGAACCACAGATTGCAGTTTAATTATCATTATTGTCTGAATGTGTCATCACTGGTACAGTATCTCTTCCAGTCGGCTGCTGGTGGTCTGCAATTAGCCTGTCTGTTGTGTAGCTTCCCCCCACGCATTCCCAGCCGTAATACTTGATTGAGGTCCTGTGGCTGAAATAAGCTGATTTCTCCTATGCTGGTCCTGCATGTAAGCTGCATTTAGAATAATTAAAGGATGCTAAGCTTTGTAATACCTCATTGTTATCGTGTCAGAGGTCAATACGGGAACTAAAGCCAATGTATTCTGCATTGCAAAATGTAAATACAAATCATTTCTTTTTCGTGCTTTTGCTCTTATACAGTATACCCTGCTTTTTGTTTGAGAGTTTGTTCAGTTTAAAATCATTTAAAGAACTAGATCTAGTTTTACATTTGGAATTCAGGAATCAGTGTAAAACCATGTAAAGAACTAGATCTAGTTTTAGATTGGGGATTAAGGATTCAATGTAACGCTCCTTGCTTTTTTATCATTGTCGGTTCAGGAAAGTGAGCTGAGCAAGAAGAGAAAAGAATGTGAAAACCTTGAGCATGAAGTAAAGAAGCGACAGAAGAGATGTCTGGATTTGGTAAGCAATCTTCTTGCTTCAGTATTTCCTTCTCACATGTTCTCTGGCGGCGCTCCAGTCTGGTTTAAGCATTACCGTAGTGGACATAAGGATGACTTGGAGGACATGGGTCTCCTCAGCTTTATCTGAACTCTGTCCTGTGGTTTGGTAACAGGAGAGCCAGCTTGAGGATGAGCGAGGCAAAAATGAGCAACTAAAGGAGGAGGCAGATCTCCTCAGGAGGAAGGCACAGCTGCTCGACCAGGTCAGTGTCTTCCTGCCCTTTCAAGCTCTTTAAAGGGAAAAAGAGGGTTTTCTTTGCTATTTAGTGACTCTGACTTTCTTAGTTTTTGCAATCGTAGCTGTTGGTTGTGATTAGGGCTGCACAATATATAGTTTTTTTTTTTATCGTCATCGTGATATCAACTGGCGCAATAAACATATTGCGAAAGGCTGCGACACATCGTGAAAGACACTGATTTTCTTTTTGTGTGAGTTGAAAGAAAATATCGTTAGAAAACTGCACTTTAAAGTGTAACTGTCATTCTTTTTTTAGTGCTGCCTTTTATATTCAATTCAGTGTTCAATTTGTTCAATAAAAGAATGTTGAATGATTACCTTTCATTTGTTTTAAATTCATTTTTTATTTTAGCAGAATACTGAAAGCGGCAGAAATACAGAACTGAGTACACTTCAATATCTGTTTAATTATCGCAAGTAATGTCGTTATCGCGATATTCAACAGTGTTACCGCATATTTTCCTCATATCGTGCAGCCCTAGTTGTGATAACATTTTACTCACCAATGCTGAGATCTGCAAGACAAGTGACAATCAAAGAGTAATGATGACCAATGGTTGCATATATATTATATATGTATAACTATAATCCTCCTATCTCCTCATGTTGTTTGTCAGACTCGGGCTGAGAATGAGGAGCTGAGGGAAGACCTCTCTGAAGTGACTGCTCAACACAATTCAGTTCTCGAGGAGAACCAGAGACTCCGTGCCAAACTGGAGAACCTAGAGCAGGTCCTAAAGGTACCACTGGGCTCAGATACTCTGCGTATCATTTTTAATGCTATTGGAGAAAATTGCCTTCTGATATTTGTTTCCTTCTGAACAGCATATGCGAGAGGTCGCCGAGCGAAGGCAGCAGCTGGAATTGGAACATGAGCAGGCACTGGCTATCCTTAAGTTCAAACAGGATGAAATCAAACGGTTACAGAGGGTAAGAAGCACAGCCTCTTCTATACTTTATGTATTTGACTAAAATATTTCTTGCTAAACTTTAAACCCTTATGTCCCCCAGGCTGCTTTCAGCCTGATTATGGGGAATGAGTGGCTTTGTCCAGCAGGAGGCAACCTTTGGGCACCAATAAAGCATTAAGTTTTGTTAACGGAGCTCACTGTGTTGTGAATTCTTTTAGCAAACAACCCACGTTTTACTGACTTTAATGTCTTTTTAATCCTCAGGCTCAGTTATACGCCAAGAGGGAGCATGAAGGAGTGGTTCAGATGCTGGAGGTAAGTTTGTGTTACGCCACTGTGACTAGCAAACAAATTATTTCTACCAACATGTAATGGTTTTATTGCCATACAGTAAAGCCCTGACTTGCTTTCAAGACTTAAGGATGACAAAAATCACAAGTGCCAGTGTTTATTAGTCACACAAGAGAGTAGAACTTAATTCACTCAGCCCCAACATTTAGAGAGAGGAGGAGTGTGTTTCAGACTTCCTCAGTATTACTCTCACGCACTAGTGCATTTCTGTCTGAGATCAAATCTAATTCATTAGTGAAGACACCAAGCAAAAATAATATAAATGTTTGATTATCTCCCTGTTTAGTAGACAGAAGACATCCCATTGCCACTGAAGCAGCATGGGCATACAGCACAATGTGCCTTTATTCTTATCTAAACACCTGGCAGAGAAGCTGTTGCAGAAAATACTTGTACGTGTATTTTTGCAGCACTCATGGGCCTGGAAAACAGTTTGAACAGATGGCTCCTCTGCTGCCGTATGTGACGTTTATACTTGCTCACAGTGTGAGAGTAACACTCTTTGAATTCTAAATGAATCCTGACAGTCGATGACAGTTGAAACCCCCCATCTGCCTGATTGGCTGGATTACTGATTTGAAATGATAAAAAAAAAACAATTCAGAGCCTCAAACCGTCCTCCACAGCTGATGGCTATATGTGTGTACTCTCTGTGCTCCGTTTTTCACACTACACATTTTGCTAAATGAAGTGTGTATTTCATTGTAGGAGTTGACTCAGCTTGTGTTGCGGAGGGAGCTGGTAGAGTATAGTTGATCCTGTGTATTAAAAAACTGCTTTGTTTCCTTCCTCTTGCTTTGTTTCTCTCACTTTCTGTCTCTATTTAAAGCCAAAGCATCACAGGAGAAAGTCTCTTTCCCTCTCGAGAACCCGAGCTTTGTTGCCAAGTCAACACACTGTCTTTTGCGAGATTAAACCGAATATTTGTGTTCAATCAAAAGGCAGGTGTTGGCTGCTGAGGGCTAAGACACATTCTAGTGATACTGGCTCCTGACAGGATTTCCCTGCCAACCTGGACTCAGATTGCTGTGTTTCTACATTTTTAAAATATGTTTTCTCTTTCTCAGATTCATTGTTTCACTTGCATGTGTTTACTTTTGCATTCCTTTTTTTTCCTTTGTTATCTTTTTGCCAACCAGAGTACACTGGACTGCATGCAGGTACTGTTAACCTTTAGCCTGCTTGACCTCCTGAGCCAAATTGTTTACCTTCCTGCCACTAAACCTCCCCTGGCCCCCTGTAGATAGAAAGAACCACCAATCCCCAATTACTTCTTTTGAAATCCTTTAAGTTGACAGTTTTGTTCATATACTTAAATTAAAAGCAGATCTGCAGTAATTACTGTATAACAGTATTTCATAAAAGCTTAATGTGGCCACAGAGGCCCATTTAAAGCTAATGCAATTTTTTGTTTTTTTGTTTGTGTAAATCAGGTCATTCACATGAGGCCAGATAACAGTGTATCTGTGGCACAGTTATCGCTCCCCGCTGCACTGAGCACACTTATCATGCTGTCTTGTTTTTTGATCTTATTATATTCAGGTAGATTCAACCCATCGCTGAGTCGGATTGCTCTTTGTAATTGAGTATTCATTTGAGGTTTCAAAGGGATTTTCTCTTGGCGTTTCAGAACTCATTACTGCTTCAGTTCAGTGTAGCTACAGTATATACTAACTGACTGCAGACTAGGCTTTGCGTAGGTGAGAGCTAACAGGAAATGTTGTTTCAGACAGTTTCGTGCTGAGGCTCTTGTCAGATCAGCCTGCCAGGAAACTCCTACCGCAACCTGAAGTGAAATCAGCCACATATAGAAACTCAGTGGAGCTAAGACAAACCTCTGTACTGTTCTGGCAAATAACCCTGCTGTCTGTTTGTTAAAGTGAATGAAGTGTAAAACAGAAAATAGAACTTCTCATAGCCTACTGTATGCTACCCCTCCACTTTTTTTACTACTGTTTCCAATTTTACCAGAACACCATCTGCTTTATTTCCCTCCCTTTTTCTTTCAACTGAACCTGTAATTCTCTGCCATTTGTGTTTGAAGCTTATAACAAATGTTTCACTGACTGTTGATATTGTCTGTCTTGCAGAAACCTAACCTTATACTGCAGTACTTCATTTTATAATGAGTTATGTATACCTTACATAAGCAGCAATGTATTTACTGTATGTAGTATACTGTATGCTGTCTATTGTCCATCCACCAAAATAATTATAACCGTGTAAGATCAGATGTTGAATTTGATTTGTCAAATGGGTTTGTATCTATGATAAAAAATGTTTTCCATAGTAACCAAGTAAGTGACTGCATTCAAGGTTTCTACACGACACTGACAATTCAGAAAGAAGGCTACTTTTGCATACAGGGCCCTGTCTTAAGCATGCAAGCGCAACGACCAATGCAAAGCGGTAGGTCCAGGGTACACTGACTGTCATGGCGTCTCCAAGCGCTATTTTGGTTCTTGTATTTGCAGCAGCGCAGAGTGCAAAAGGGCTGGGTGACCGTTAATATATAGATTGGAGGGTGTGGTGATTAACAAATACACTTTCAGCCAGTCACATCCCTGGTGTCATCGCTGTGAAACAGCTGAGCCAATCACAGTGACGCATTCCGACAACAGCAAAGCAGCACAATGTGAACACAGCACCACAAACTTGCAGCTAGATGCAGATGGTGTGGTATTTCTTAACAGTTAATTAGTACAATGATGATAGTAATGAATATTAAAACATAGTTTGGTCTATATGATCGCATTCATCCGACATTATTTGAGTCATAATTCTACTGTAATTCACGTTGTAAATGGTTACATAATATCATATGACATGAAACAGAAGTGTTTGCTTTGTAATGCATTTTTAGCGGCTGATAGTTATAAAGGAGGCTGTGACGCAGAGGATTAATGAGCCCTGGTAATCCCGATGTCTCTCTCGTAAACGGGTCGAATACCGAGTTATAGCCGCCCTGTCTGATGTATGTGCAGGTGTGCGGGGTTACTTTGTTGCCGCCTGGTGTCATTTGCACAGGATTTAATGAAGGTTAACACAGCGGACGGCCGTGCATAACGTCACTGTTCTCTGGCGCAGCACTTCTCAAGTTGGAGGCTGCAGATGTAGCAACATCTGTCCTGCTTCCTTCAGGATGCTGCAGGAATTTAATGAACGGGAGGGGAAGCTTTTCATACGATATAAAGCAGCTGTACAAATCGCTCCTATTCAGGCAGACGGCTTCATCCACATTAAACATTAGTTGTTGATGCTGATTCAAACACTGTGCATTTGATCCAAGTATTAGCTGAGTGATGGTGAGTGCCAGAAAACAGAATATATAATTGTCTTTTCTCAACATCTAAGACACATTTTCCACCACAATACCAAAAACTGGCTTTGTGGTGCCTCATTTGAATGAACCTCCCACCTGTGCACCGTGCGCTCTGCCCTGGCCACCAAAATACCACCAAGCGAAAGTAAAGGAAAATGCCAAGTGGTCAGAGCGCTGCTTGCACGGGTCGTTGCGCCTCCATGAAAAAACGGGAGCACAGAACACTACTTTACCAACCTTTTCAGAAAAGCTTAGCTCACTTGCTTGTGTAGTCAATTGATCAAAAAACTGTGTTTTTACTGTATGGCTGTGTTCCCTGTCTGTTACGCCATATGTGCAGTCAAAAGTACGAGACCTGGAGGACAAATGTCGCAGCCAGAGCGAACAGTTTGGCTTGCTGTCCCAAGAGTTGGAGAAGTTTCGACTGCAGGCATCAAAGGCGGACCTGGCCGACGCTAGCCTCTTTAACAATCCCAGCCTCTCTGTTCTGACCAATGGGGTAGGCCTGACTACAGAGCGAGGTGAGCCACATCACCATGACATGTACTCACACCCAAAGGTACAACCTATACAGGGAGATTGTGAGGGCTTTTGCTCTTGATAGATTCCTTACTGCATTGAACTCTACATCATAGGATTCTTAGTGCTTTTGCTTGTGATATTTAGTGCTTTAAACAGAATTTTTTTAAAATTGGTTAATTTATACTATCCACAAAAATGGGTATGTGCATATAACTGGATAATAGCAATGTTAGTGGTAAATGAATATGTTTGGTAAATTACACAGTGGTGTCATCAACTATGTGTCTTTAAAGTACCAGCTTCACCTGATTAATGACTCCAAACAAATGATAAAGTCAAGTGATCTGAATGAAATCATTGTCTAACCATAATTCAACTTTGATGGTATAATCTTTGTTGTTCGGAAAAGTGACCATCAGTCCACTCATGGACAGAACGCCTTCAAAAGCATCCAAATCCATTTTAAACGGCCCCATCAGGGATGCATCCTTTCAGTTTTGAGTATAGGGATTATTCATGTTTTACTTTGTATATACAAATACAGTGTGTGTGCATGTGTGTGTGAGCTTGTTCTACTCAGGCTGTGAATTAAAGGCACAGGCATTTAAAATTTCTTTTGACTTAACAAAGCAATGTTTAAAAAAAGAAAATCCATTATAACGTAATCCCAGCCACAACTGCCTCAAACATAACAACAGTGCAAATCTAGTCCAAACCGTTCCTATTGTATGTATCCAACCCTTTTTCTCCTACACTGTTCATGTGTTTTAGACTGCACTGGTGGCTCATGGGATATGGTATCTCTGGGTGAAATAGCCTTCTGGAGTCTCGAGGGAGGTGACACTCTCTCCTGCCCTGAGGGTAATGATCCGCTCGGTACTCTCTCCGCCTCTGTTACTCATAATATGTGTTGGGCACTGTCACAAAAGCACGGCATGTTCTAACCCGTCATCTCACCCCCACCGTCACAGTCCAGCAGTCTGTAGCGTTCACCATCACACAAGGGTCAGGGCTCGTGGGCTAGAGGTGAGAAATGAACCAGTTAAGCCCCTTAACAGTGCTGGTGTGACACACCTTGCCACAAGGTGCTGTGACCTCTGACAGATGGAGACAGGATTTTACCTCCACTGTTTAATCAGCCAGGTTCAACCTTGAGCCTCCTGCATGTCAACCAGTGACCTCACCCACCTAGCTGCTCATGGATTCAACCCATTTAACCAGTGAGCGGGCCAGAGTTGTCTGTTAAAGTCGTGGATTATGTATTATCCTCCCCTCCCTCTCTCTCTTTCTCTCCTGCTAGATGTGGCGGCTACACTGCGGCTTGGGGCAACCCCCCACGCTGCAGGGCTCTCCAGGGTGGAGCGCTCGCCTGTCACCAAGCATCGAGAGCTGCCCACCATCAGTGTCAGCAAGTCAGGCTCTTCTTCCAGCAAGTCAGAGACCACGCACCTCACCCCCAAGTCTGACACCCACCTCAGTCCGCACAAATCCAGCCCAACACATGAGGTACAAGCCTTGACAAAAAGTGCATCACTTGTGACTCATTTTGTTCGTCATTTATCAGGAGCAACACACATCATTAGTTTTAGTCAGTGACATTTTGCATGTAAGGTAGAAGCAATATTGGCAATTCTGGCCAAAACCCACCTGTACGCCACCTCTCACAATATAATACAGTTTGTAGGCATGGCTTAAAATTATCTTTTGGAAACGCTAGTCAAATGGTTACTACATTTGACTATACATAGTTTTTTTTCTGCATTTGATGGGTGGGTTAGTGTTAATTTTAAAGCCCTGGTTGTAGGTTTGTGATAATGCTCATTTGGTCTCATCCAGGTTATGTCATTGTGCATGACTCCTGCCTGCAGCTCTTCTGCTTTCTGTGTTTCTACATAGTCAGGCAGATTGCTCATCAAGATTACCAAGATAGCCACGCACAATCACATTGATTGTGTGGATTTAATGGATTAAAAAAGCCCCCCTTAACCTCCCTGTCATCTCATGCTCTCACAGACTGTAGCTGAACATGCCAGAGCTCCCTCTGCTCATTCATAAGAGAAGTTATTTGGATCAGCTACCATTATGTAGTATTTTTGTTGTGCCGTGTCTCCAAACAGTCAGTGTCTGGTCTTGCATGACAGACAGGTTGGTGGTCTTGTCACTCGTCTGCCCACATTTCAATAAAGCTCATATTTAGTGAGATAATCCATTCGCCACTGTGGATTATGAAGGTTATAGTACACACTATAACTACTACAGTAGTAGTTGTAAGTGACTATGCTTAAAGGTTAAAGGTTTCCCCAGGGAGCTATAAATATACAAGCCCTCTTATTGTACTGTGTCTAACCGCTATGAATGGAAATCTGAAAGGAAGATTCTCTACCAACAACAGTGAGTCATTGATATGAAACCATCTAACAAGAATTTAGAATATTGTACACAGTATCTTCATGTGAGTATTCATCTATAGTAGCTCATCATGACTAGTTCTGCATTTACAGTAAATATATTTACTTATTTATAGAAAAATGTTAATAAGATGCAATGAAAAAAAGCACTTTTTTAAAGAATGTGCTTGTTCATTCAAGCCAGTTCACAACATTTCCTCTGCTTCTGCTTTTTGTGGATTTGTGGGAAGAATAAAATATATATATTTTTTTATATCCCATTTTAATTAACTTTTGCACACCAATGCAAGCAGTTTTCAGATTGCTGAAAGGTCTAGGAAATTTACCTTCAGTTGATGGTGTTCTCAGGTGGACACTGCCAGTGAAGTGGAGGAGCTGGACATTGACGTAGCCCCGGCACCTTACACAGCCAGCAGAGGAGCAGCAAAGCTTCAGGTTTTCATTGCAAGATACAGGTAAATATTAAACTAAGGCAAGAGTTGATTCACTATGTCAACAGTTTAATATGTGTTAAAACATATTACTTCCTGGCCATCAATTTTCAACAGCTATAATCCATATGATGGCCCCAATGACAACCCTGAAGTGGAGCTTCCACTTACTGCTGGAGAATACATTTATGTGTATGGAGACATGGATGACGATGGCTTCTATGAAGGTAAATCTGCAGTATGAATTGTTCGGTCTACAATTTCATATTTCTGTCTAGACATGATTTTCAGTGTTGATTTGGCTCCTTACAGGTGAGCTGATGGATGGACGGAGAGGGCTGGTCCCCTCTAACTTTGTGGAACGTGTATCGGACGACGATGTCATGAGCACTCAGCATCCAGAGACGGGGGACATGTCCCATAACTCCCTGCTAGACAGCAGCCTGCACAGTGCCAGCCACCAGCATCACCTCCACATGGGCGTCAGCGCCTCAGAAAGGACAGAGGCCTCTGCTGCCTCTGGCCCTGCCTCAGCCCCCTCAGATTCAGCATCGGCCTTGGCTGTCCCAGCCCCCCTCACCAACGGCCTAGACTTGGATTTGGAGGAGGTGGGAGTGGACATTGTGCCTTACCCACGTAAGCTTACCCTCATCAAGCAGCTTGCCAAGAGCATCATCATCGGCTGGGACCCTCCGCTGGTGCCGGCTGGCTGGGGCAATGTGTGGAGCTATAATGTGTATGTGGACCAGGAGCTGCGGCTCAACGTGCCCTTCGGTGCCCAGACCAAAGCGGTTCTGGAGCGGTTGGACATAAACCTCAAGGCCTACCGTGTGTCAGTGCAAAGCCTGACCGAGAAGGGCCCCTCAGACCAGCTGCGCTGCAGCATGCTGGTTGGCCGGGATGTTTGCGTGGCGCCCACGCAACTGCGTGTGGAGAGGATCACCGCCACCTCTGCCAACCTGACCTGGCTGCCCAGCAACAGTAACTATGTGCACATTGTGTCCTTGAATGAGGAGGAGTGTGAGCTGGTGAAGGCTGGCTGCTGCTCGCTGTGCCTCAATAACCTCTTGCCCAGCCTGCAGTACACAGTCAAAGTGGAGGCACGGCCGCACCGCACGCCATGGGAGTTACCTGTGGAGCGACGCGAGCACAGAAGCGCTACGATCACCTTCACCACACTGATGGCAGGTCAGGATTTAGTATTTTATCTCATATCAGATGTTCTCTAAAGGCGCTTACTACACTTAGACATTGCAGTGATACAACACAGTGATACTCAACTTAACTGCCCAATAGGGTGCCAAGTAGCCCACCGACCTTTTTCTTGGTTCACAATTAAAATAAATTGATTCACACTGGAATTTTTTTAAGGTGCCAGAGTGCATTAAAAAACTCAAATTCAAATTCAAATTCCTCCTACAGAGGTCCAGGCTTAGACGAATCTCCTCAAATCCTAGAAACGCCACTGCGCACAGTACACCTGACCTGTACGGGGCTGCTGTGACTGGATTTGCCAATTGCTGTATGCAAGGTTGTTTTTATCTGATAAATATTATTGTGTGTTTATTAACTGGCCCCTGGCCTCCTGACATTTTGCAAAAGTGGGCCCAGGGCAAACTTGAGTATTCCTGGTCTATGGGGACTTGAATCAATAAGAGTTAATTTTTCCCCATTTAATATTAAATCATATCTAACATTTAAGAGTAAGTACAAAAAATGTAGGACCCAGTCTGGCTCAAATGTTGGACCCAGATAACAGTTCTTGACACCTTTTTGAGAAATAATAATTAAAGCCTGATACTGTAGCTGAAAAAAACGACATACTAAATGTACATTAGTTGTATAGGATGTGTGATTCAATCACTATTAAGCCACAGAATAAAATGTCTGGGTCTAACATAAGACTTCTTATTTGAATAAGAAGTTGAAATCTGAATCTTTTGCAGCAATATGTAGTGGAAAATGCACTTTACAAGTACCCTTCTCCTCTCATCTACTTCCATCAAACATTAGCTACTGTTTAGTATGAAAACAATATCACAGACATCCCAGTTAGATGATTAGATTCTCTGAACTTGTATTATCAACGAAAATGCACTAAAAAGTCACTTTATTGTGTGTGTGTGTGTGTGTGTGTGTGTGTGTGTGTGTGTGTGTGTGTGTGAGATCTGTGATCCCATTCAGAAGCTTACCAAAGCTTTGTGTGACCAATGTCCTTGAAATATTTTTTAATTTTGACGATATGCACATGTTATTACATTGACATGTAATACATTTTAGTGACAGGAGCACTGCTGGCATGTGCCACACATTGGGGATTGTTGAGGCGGTCACATGATCCACCATTAATGTTAGGGATCGTCTGTAGGCGACCTATCCCGTAGCCAAGCTCTTCCTACAGTCCACTGCTGGTTCTGTCTAGCATTTCACATAATATCACAGAACAAAACATTGATCAGAGCTACAGTGAGGAAAATAAGTATTTGAAAACCCTGCTATTTTGCAAGTTCTCCCACTTAGAAATCATGGAGGGTTCTGAAATTGTCATCGTAGGTGCATGTCCACTGTGAGAGACATAATCTAAAAAAAAAAAATCCAGAAATCACTATATGATTTTTTTAACTATTTATTTGTATGATACAGCTGCAAATAAGTATTTGAACACCTGTCTATCAGCTAGAATTCTGACCCTCAAAGACCTGTTAGTCTGCCTTTAAAATGTCCACCTCCACTCCATTTATTATCCTAAATGAGATGCACCTGTTTGAGGTCGTTAGCTGCATAAAGACACCTGTCCACCCCATACAATCAGTAAGAATCCAACTACTAACATGGCCAAGACCAAAGAGCTGTCCAAAGACACTAGAGACAAAATTGTACACCTCCACAAGGCTGGAAAGGGCTACGGGGAAATTGCCAAGCAGCTTGGTGAAAAAAGGTCCACTGTTGGAGCAATCATTAGAAAATGGAAGAAGCTAAACATGACTGTCAGTCTCCCTCGGACTGGGGCTCCATGCAAGATCTCACCTCGTGGGGTCTCAATGATCCTAAGAAAGGTGAGAAATCAGCCCAGAACTACACGGGAGGAGCTGGTCAATGACCTGAAAAGAGCTGGGACCACCGTTTCCAAGGTTACTGTTGGTAATACACTAAGACGTCATGGTTTGAAATCATGCATGGCACAGAAGGTTCCCCTGCTTAAACCAGCACATGTCAAGGCCCGTCTTAAGTTTGCCAATGACCATTTGGATGATCCAGAGGAGTCATGGGAGAAAGTCATGTGGTCAGATGAGACCAAAATAGAACTTTTTGGTCATAATTCCACTAACCGTGTTTGGAGGAAGAAGAATGATGAGTACCATCCCAAGAACACCATCCCTACTGTGAAGCATGGGGGTGGTAGCATCATGCTTTGGGGGTGTTTTTCTGCACATGGGACAGGGCGACTGCACTGTATTAAGGAGAGGATGACCGGGGCCATGTATTGCCAGATTTTGGGGAACAACCTCCTTCCCTCAGTTAGAGCATTGAAGATGGGTCGAGGCTGGGTCTTCCAACATGACAATGACCCGAAGCACACAGCCAGGATAACCAAGGAGTGGCTCTGTAAGAAGCATATCAAGGTTCTGGAGTGGCCTAGCCAGTCTCCAGACCTAAACCCAATAGAGAATCTTTGGAGGGAGCTCAAACGCCGTGTTTCTCAGCGACAGCCCAGAAACCTGACTGATCTAGAGAAGATCTGTGTGGAGGAGTGGGCCAAAATCCCTCCTGCAGTGTGTGCAAACCTGGTGAAAAACTACAGGAAACGTTTGACCTCTGTGATTGCAAACAAAGGCTACTGTACCAAATATTAACATTGATTTTCTCAGGTGTTCAAATACTTATTTGCAGCTGTATCATACAAATAAATAGTTAAAAAATCATACATTGTGATTTCTGGATTTTTTTTTTAGATTATGTCTCTCACAGTGGACATGCACCTACGATGACAATTTCAGACCCCTCCATGATTTCTAAGTGGGAGAACTTGCAAAATAGCAGGGTGTTCAAATACTTATTTTCCTCACTGTACATGTTAACCCAGTGTGTTATATTCAGATGATATCTTATACTCAGTAGCGGTGATTCTGTACCTCCCACACAAGGACATTGGTTTATTCTTGAGAGCTGCTTTTGTGAGCTGCTCTGACTCGCCTCTCTTGAATAGCCAAAGCACCTTGGCAAAGAATGTATTACTTTAAAGGGAAGGAAAATAGGTGACTTAATTGGTCACGGCAGATGACATCCTCTACCACACCTACTGGTTAAGTACTAATGACAGAGTAGGGTTCTATCCTCATGGCAAGTTAGTATTTTCTTGATTTTGAAGTGCCCTTGTTTGATGTTTTCCTGCCCTGCCAACAAAGCATTATGCAAGAGTAAAAGCTAAAAGAATTGAAATTGCATGTAAATGAGGAAGCTCAATGTGAGGTTTTGGTATTTTTGTGAGAACTTAGTCACTGATGTTGTTTATTGCAAACATTTGATGTCAGTTTGTGGTACCTTTTTGCCATTCGGCTCCTTCTAGTCAAAAGTATTTTTTTTTTCTCACAAATACATTTTAGACCTGTAAGATGCTTATTTGTGATCAGTGTCATATTAGATTTGAGTTGTATTTCTATTAATGATCGTTTACATTTGCTTAAGTTTCATGCCCACAGTCTGGGAACTCAGGTATATGGTTTCTAAATGTATTAATGTCCCTTTAGCGCATTAGACATTAGGCATTTATTTCTGTAGAATCATGTTCCCATTGTGATAATCATTCCTAATGCTAAGCACTGTATTTTCAGTATGAGTGAATCCCCTGATCCTATATTAATATGAAAATATTTCTCTATCTTGTGCTTGCCACTGGGTGTGGTATGATGCTTTCAATCCCTGCAGGCCCCCCTGATGCTCCTCTGGATGTACAGCTGGAGCATGGCCCCTCCCCGGGCATTGCCCTCATCAGCTGGCTGCCAGTCACTATAGATGCTGCCGGGACCTCTAATGGAGTCCGTGTCACTGGATACACTATATATGCTGACAAGAAAAAGGCAAGAACTTGGCATATTTTGTGGGACTTTAACATTCATTTCATTGCGGTTTAATTTCAGTATATATCTGTCCGTCTATGGCTTTTTGAAAGCTGCTGTATACTTTTTAATGTCAATGTGATGTGGGGATTTAAAAAAATTACCTGTCATTCTCCTGTCCAAGGTGCTGGAGGTGTCTTCCCCAACAGCTGGCAGTGCCCTGCTTGGCCCCTCTCAGATGCAGTCCCTGTTGGCAGTTCAGGAGCTCACTGTCCGCACCACGTCCGCCCACGGGGATTCCTGCCACTCTTTGCCAGTCAATGTGCCCTCCAAGCTGGCCGCCATCATGGCAGGTCCAGCTATCACCGCCGAAGTTGTGCCACCTGGACCCTGCACCCCTACAGGTTGTGGTAACCTGCCCTCACCGCCGTCCTACGGGAACTCTGCTGCCAAAGTCTCCATGCTGCCCAGCACTATGCCATCAGACACAAACATCACTGGCCTCACAGTGGAGACTGATGCCAACCCTCCTCATGCACTCCACTCAGAAAATCTTCTTTTATCTGCGTCATATGCGAAGGCCTGGGCCAACCCCTCTTCTGCTGCTGCCTTGGCCGCGTGTGAGGCCATATTACCAGTAGCCTCCACCATTACTCCAGTGGTAATCCTCACTCTTGCATCCTCCTATATATAAAAGGCCACAACTCGTTTATTTTCCTAGAATAGAGGTTTCAAACCGTGAGGCGTGCCTCTGGCAATTTGCGTCAAATCTGAATACAGACATGATATCCAAATTTTGAGGTTCAGTGTGACTTACGTTTTTTTGTGCATATCATTATCTTCTTTCTCCATCATAAATAAATGTCCATAAATCTACTTAGAAATCATGGAAAAAGTTCTTATAACTCCAGAGCTTGCCTGAGAAGCTTCACGTTTTTAGGTTTCTGTCTGTATATCCATGGGTACAGTGCAAACTGCTACTGCTACACTGTCAGGCTTTGAAAACCTCTGTTCTAGAATAATAAAGTGACTCAAATAGTGTTGTACTGACTATCTTTCTCCTCTTCAGGTTAATGTGACCTCCCCCACCACCTCACCACCCCAACCATCTCCAGTAGCAGCAACTGCACAAGCAACAGTAACGGCAGCAGCAGCAGTGTTGGAGCAGCGCAGAGACACCAACAGCCCTGACACCATCCGTCCTTTCCCATCTATGAGAGAGTTCATCGAGGACCCCAGTGCCAAGGCCGGGATCCCTGAGCGCATCCCGACCCCACCCAAAGCCCCCATCTCAGACTTCCTTAACCCTCAGAACCTCCTCCGACCCCCCAGCACCTCCCCGCTGGAGTCAGAGGCGGAGGAAGAGCAGGAGAATACCCGCCTGGTGTCCATCGAAGAGTTCTTGAGACAGGACCAAGAGCCAGAGTACTGGAGGAAGCAGCAGGTCAGCCCTGATTTCTTAACACCACCTACTATCTGAAATAGTTTTACTCTTCACTACAAAAATGAATATGGCATGTATGTGTAGCATAGGCCGATCACTGCTGATAAACTTGTTTGAAAGGGGGAAGCGGAATATGATACATGTAATGAGCCTGATACTGTAAAAGTACAAGTTATTAATTAAATAGATGTACTCTACATATAAAGTGGCTGATGTCTTCAGGAGTCCTGAACAGTACTGTATATCCTAGACCTAATCAACCTGGGTTATATCCTGCTGACAAGTACTGAACAAAGTGTGACATAATAATTAATTTAGGTCCATCGTACTTTTATACTTGATATAGACTTGAGATATGATGATGAAGTTTTAAATTGCTTGGAAAGCCACTTGTTCAAACATCACTTTATCCTGATGGATAAAAGGTGACAATGCATAATGCAAAGTTTTTAGCATGCGTTTTTTGACATTTTGCTCATATTAAGAATGTCGAAATCATTGGTAATACATTTGCATCATATTTCAGTCAAGTGAGTTCTTACCATTGCTGTTTCTCAAAGGTTTACACATTGGACCAATGCCAGAAGAATAGGGCTGGGACAAAATATCAATACGGCAATATATCGTAGTCCTTCTTTGTGCGATACAACAATCGATACACTGGCACCAAATATCTATATTCTAATTAATAAAATAAGGCGCTCTAAATAGATTACCCTGCTCCCAGCGTCGCTACTTTGGTTTTGTACTCAAGTACAAGAATTTGCATTTTTATGTGCCTTTTATAAAGATTTTTTTTTAATATAATTTCACAGGCATTTTGTATTCATAGTTAGACCAATATCGTGATCATTATAGGATTGTCTAGCAATATATTGATTATCGCAGAATTGATGTATCCTGATGTTATCGGTATCATGAGCCATGTATCGTGTATCATATCGTGAGGTAACCTCTGATTCCCATCCCTACAGGAGGAGGCCATAGGCATGTATATCTAATACATTTAGCAACCTGCAGATTTTATTTATTTATTATACTCAGTATTCAATGGAATGGCTAATACGGATTTAAAATGTAAGATAAATCGGATATATTGTTTCAGAATCTTGACGTATTTCGTTGCAGAGTTACAGCAGAGGGCTTGTGGAGCCTCCCAGTGACTATCACGCAGACAACAGCCGTTCAGATCTGTCTGACATCCTGGAGGAGGAGGAGGAGGAGGAGGAACTTTACTCTGACCATCTCGGCGAAGCACAGGCCAGGGGCTACACAGTCAGAGCTAACAGGGTAAAGGAATGAATCCACTACATATTCTGTGGCCATACGCACCCACATTTGCACAGACACTTTGTGAGTTCTGCTTTTTGAATGAAATGTGGTTCTTTCAGTTTGTCTTGCATAGTTAAGGTGTCCTTCACTGGCCTTGTTTCTTCTGTCATGTTTCTGATCGTGCTTAATTGATATTCTTTGTTTTTTCTTCCTTTCCTTTTTTCCTTCCTTTGCACGGCCGGTTTGTTCTCTGTTTTGTCTGCACTTCCCTTATTTTCACTGAACAATATGATCCCACCTTCACCAACCCATTCTTGCTTGCTTTGACCTGGGGCCTTGTAGTCATGGAAGTTAGAGCCCCCAGACAGTGACGAGGATGTATTTGAGAGGATCCCTAAGTATCCTTCTCAGGTCCAACACCACAAGCAGCTGTTCTGCATTCCTGAGATGACAGAAGAGGAAGATAGCAGTCAAGACGAGCCTTTAACCCACCACAATCAGCCTCGGCCCAGGCCCAGCCACCATCGCCCCAGAGCCTCAGAACGCCTCCACCATGCCCCCCAGCATCACCCCAACCCTCACCCACCTGTTCCCCCTCACCATCACCACTTCAACAGGGATCCCGGATCTCTACCCAAAGAGCCTTTCCCCCGGCACGGACCCTTGCAGGTCAGGCCTAAGACGCAGCACAGGGTGCACTACGCAGACACAGTTGACACCATGAGTTATCCTGAAGAAGAGGATGTGTGTTTATATGAGGGTCCCTCCAGCAGGCGGGTCTCAGCCCGCTGTCCTCCCCAGCTGAGCCCCTACAGCAAAGATAGATCACTGCTCAGAGGGCTAGGGGACCGCCTTAGAAGGGAGGCCATGCTCAGGAGTCAGATGGCTGCTGCCACGGCAGCCAACCCCAGCCATGGTCTTATCCCACCAAGACCCTACCCAGTCAGCCAAACAGGACCAACTCTGAGGTCATCTGTTGGTCGTGAGGTAGAGATTGACGTGGAGTACGGCACAGATAACGAGGAGCCTGTGGAGTACAGTCCGGCGGAGGCGGTGGCGGAGCAGATGAGCTCTGAGTGGTGGGTGGAGGGGGCTCAAACGGAGCACAGCAGACCTCCTCTCCGCCGAGGGCTGAAGGCTGATCCCCCGGTAAACGTTGCTGCAGGACAGGTGCAATGGGTGTGTTGTCCCAGCCCCCTCGTCTTCCCTGTAGCAGTGTGGATCCAACCCTCTGGTTCCTTTAGTGGATATCACTTAACTTAGCTGCGTTTTCCATCATCACCACTGCAGTGGACAGAGGGAGGCTAGGTAGCACATTTTTGCCATATTTTGCTGTTATAAAAGCAGGCAAAGTACAGTATATTATTTAGTAATGGCTAGGTCTGCACGATTAATCTAATTGCAATCGCGATGTCACTCTGTGCGATGACATAACCACATATGTGCGAAGAATGTCTTAAGAAGCTTGTTGTTTTATTGTTCACTGTTACAGTAACTCACTTTACATCGTCTTTGCTATCTCTTCTTCCCGTCGCTTTTCCCTCACACAGCTGCTACGCTAATCTCCGACACCACTCGCAGCCCCTCTCTCTCCTTGCTCGACCAATCACTCGCTGACGTCACTCAATCAACGCACCTGCAATTCTCGCTCTCACTTACGCTACCGTCGTAACAACATCCACAAAAGATATGACCAGTCAGTCTCTGTTTAGGCAGTAGCGTGTGTCGCTTGTGGTCACGTGCGTATCAGAAGTGTAGGGGGTTTCAGAGCATGCAGACTGAAGCATGAAGAGGCTGTACAAATGATATTCTATAACTTAATCACTAGTTATTACATTACACCCATCTTAAATGTCATTGTTTATATAAACGTTATGTTTCAAAAGTTTAGTACTTGCATTTTCCTTGATAAGCAGGCAAGTAGACTCATGATGCCATTATATGGCTATCGCAGTAATGCAAATGGCAATGGCAATATTACTTCTTCTCCAAATCGTGCAGCCCTAATAATGACATGTTAGTTGAGTTGCCAAGATGTGGTCAGAAAGCAGTTGCAAAGAGTTTAAACCATCATAAGATTTTGAGTCAGCTAAAGTATAGCAGACTCTGTTCTCCCTCTGTCTGACCACACTACTTCATGTTGCATTCATATTCTCCTACACATTGGAAAACCACTCAGCTCTTGTCTTTATCTAGTCTGCCTTGTCCTGCATTAGCTTACAGTGATGTGCTTTGGTCTGTGTCTGCCAACACCACCACAATGCAAAAAAAGGAACATGTTTGTTGAAACAGTAAAATGTTGGAAACCCTGTTTTTTTTGTATTTGATGAGGTTTCAATCTCTACTGAAATAAGTAACAATTCAAATAGATTATCATTAGAAGATGCATAGATTATTGAATATTGTTTAAAAACATGAACAGCTGCATTTGCAGTTAATTTTCTCTGAACCCAGAGGTTCCCTCTCCTCCCCAGTAGTGATTGTTTTTAGTTTCTGTGTTAGATGTTTTTTCTTATTGTCTCGTTTTTTTTTCTGTATGTTGAGCAGGAGCCCAGCCAAATCCCTCCCGCTGAGGCAGGTCCATCGTGGGGAGCCCAGGGTGAACTCTCTTCTAAACCAGCATGCTCGCAGGCCAGGCAACCCAAAGGTCAGAGACTCTTTCCTCTTTTGTCTTCCTGTTTCCTCTGTCTCTTGATTTCTTTCTCTCTTCTTAACTCATATCTGCAGTGGTCTGATACAACGCTGACACACCTGTGCTTTCTGTTGGCACGTCTCCCCCTCTCTCACATGATGGTAGTCAGATTACCACCTTGTGTAGGAAGGGGGGGGGGGGGTCAAGGAGGAGGAGGAGAAGGAGAAGCTGTAGCTCGCAATGGAGAAGTGGGAGAGAGCCTGCTAAGCTGTGAACCAGCTTAACTCAAAGTGGCTTGTCATGACAGGAGGAAGTGACAGACATTAAAATAGTAACCTCGATTAGCCTGCAAAGAAACGGCCGGCGGTCCCTCTCTTTCTCTTCTTCCCTCGCTCTCTTCTTTTCTTCTCAGTTGCATTTAATAAACCTGACCTTTCTGGCACATGTGTGGGTGCACACACAGGAGCACAGGAACACGTGCACACAGATAGAGGAAGGGAGCAGGGAGAAGTTTTGTCCTATCTACTAGAAAATCAGTGAGGATGTGAAAGTGTGCAAGTTGTTTGCCCATGACTTTTGCCACAGATGGGCTGATTCTCCCTAATGAGATAGAGAATACGTCTCTTCAGCGCAGCTTAAAGTCTCACTACAGCTCTCGAAATTTGTCACTCGCTGTCGAATAGGCTGCAGTCGTAATGCTTTTAGCAACACTGGTGTCATACCTCATGTCTGCTATGCTGTAGACCGTGCCACAAGCAACATTTAAAGGCTGCTTTGCACGATCTGTGACATTGCACCTTTGATAATATTAGTATTCTTTTTAAGCCCGTGTGTTGTCAGTAAACGTCCTCAGATCTAGATTAAAGCGTGGGTCAAACACTTTTTTCCCCTGGCGCTTTTGCTTGCTGCAGATCATGAACGAGTGCACGTTTGTCAAACGGCTCACACAGCTTAGGATCAGTGCTTTAGCTCGATTACCTCTTTTAAGGACATGCCTGTGCTCACAGCAGCAATGCAGTTAGCGGGAGGTGGGGGAGGGGCCAGCTGGATATACTGTTTGCAGAGCTTATTGCAAGCTATGCATGGCTGTGTGCAGACTCAGAGTGTGTGTAGTAATAGCAGTGACAATAAATTGTATTTGAACTTCATGAAGGCAAAGCTAAGAAAAAAGAAATTGCATGAAAACAAAAACTTTTATCAAATAACGCATGAATAAATACAAGGAATTATATATTTTATTTGTTTTAGGAAACAAGCAAAACCTCTTAAACCCATAGAAATTAGGAAATACTTTTAGGAAGTAACTGATTTACTATGGAGCTTATAACATAACCAGTGCTCTCGACATTGCACTTCTCTTAACAAAAGGACACTTATGAATCAGTCAACTGAGAACAAGCATCATTTAATTATATAAATTCTGTGCTAAATACACCTGGTTGTGTGTAGCAAATTAAGTATTTTCACCGTGTGTGTGTGTGTGTGTGTGTGTGTGTGTGTGTGTGTGTGTGTGTGTGTGTGTCTGTGTGTCTGTGTGTCTGTGTGTCTGTGTGTGTCTGCAGGTACTGTTGATTCACCAAAGACCAAAGGAAACAGTGACATACGTATCTTTGTGGCCCTCTTCCCTTATGATCCTGCCACTATGTCGCCCAATCCTGACGCTGCTGAGGAAGAGTTGCCCTTCACTGAAGGACAGATCATCAAAGTATGTCCCCACACAGCTCAGACACTACTAGAAATAACCCCGACAATCATGCATGTTTTTCATTCAAAGCATCCCTCGATAAGCTCACATTAACAGGACTGCTACAGCGCAAGGGTAAATATGCACACTGTATATAATGGTCCTCTCATGAGTCATTTAGCAACGTTTTTGAATCTTTGACCTATGTTTGAAAGCCCAAAAACCATTAATTGAATATATCCGGGCTGCAACTAACGATTATTTTTCATAGTCGATTAATCTGTCGATTACTTTCTCCATCAAACGATTAGTTGTGTGGTCTATAAAATGTCAGAAAATAATGAAAAATGTCAATGGGTGTTTCCCAAAGACCAAGATGACGTCCTCAAATGTTTTGTTTTGTCCAAAACTCAAAGATATTCAGTCTACTGTCACAGAGGAGTGAAAAAAGAAGAAAATATTCACTTTTTAGGAACTGGAATCAGATAATTTTCATTTATTTATTTTCATAAAAAAATGACTTAAACCGATTAATCGATTATCAAAATAGTTGGCGATTCATTTAATAGTTGACAACTAACCAATTAATCGATTAATCTTTGCACCTCTAGAATACATATTTAAATATATTAGCCCAGCAATATTACAGGTGTGTGTTCCATTTCAATAGATGCATGTTTACACTCCTCTGCCCAGGTGTACGGAGATAAAGACGCAGATGGGTTCTACCGAGGCGAGTCTGCCGGGCGCCTGGGCTATGTTCCATGTAACATGGTGTCTGAGATCCAGGTGGAGGATGAGGAGACCCGGCAGCAGCTACTGCAGCAGGGCTTCTTGTCCACAGCGGCCTCCATGGAGAAGATAGGTAGGTCAAAATGTCTGCTGTGTGATGTGGAATGAAATAAGTACATTTGGACATCCTTTACCGTAGGTATACAAATGTTTTACTCATAATATCACCGCTGTTCATGTTTAAGTGGTAAGTGAAAATAGCAGCACAAGTGTTGCAGAATCCAGACCTTAAATATCCGTTTATTAAATATATTTTATTTCCCTAGTCTATTTTTGTCTGTGATTAATTGGAGAAAAAACAAGCGCTGTTTTCAAGATGAGAGGAGGCGATGTAGAAGCTCCCTTTGGCATTTTCACCCAGCAGGAAGCACAAAGAAAGCTCTCATCAGATCAGATTTCATTTGAACTAAATTAAAATGGACCCCAAACTTTACCCGTGGCAGCACTTTGTATGTTTTTATGGCTTCTTGTTCACTGTGTTGCTATTAAGGAAATCATAACCATCTATTCTCAGTCAATGACGTCAATGACGAATGACACGAAGACGTGTCGTGAGAAATAAATAAACCTAAGTCAAAGTGTTTGCCTGTGGCAAGTTGTAGCGAGCCACGCAGCAAAATCGAGCTAACACTTTGCTTCTGTTTCCTGCTTTCTACCCAGAGCGGTATTTGCAGATGGTTTAACCTTTTCACTTCCACTTGTTCTCACTGCCGTGTCTGCTGCTCACTGGTTGTCATTTTTTTAAATTGCTCTTCACTGGCTTTTCATTGTCTACTTTGTCTGGTCTGCTTCTCTCAACAATTGCACCTCTGTGTTTCTTTTTGGTTTCAATTTTTTTTTATGTTTTTTTTTTTTTTTGGTTTTCCTTTCTAAAACTCCATAAAGGCACTCGCACACACGCACAGCTTCCACGTCGTCCTGTTCCACCGCCGAAACCGAGACGATCCAAGAAAGGTGTGTCTCGCTGCAGATTGCGGCTTCCCACCTCCCTCCTTTAATCTCTTCTCTGGTTTGCTTCTCCTTTTTGTCTCTTTCACTGTAGCTTTGGTCTTTCAGTTGCTGCTTTTTCACTCAGCGACCAGGGGGGATTTTTTTAGGTCAGCTACTGTAGTAATGAAATCAGACAGCTTCGCAGCAGTCTGGTAAACATAGTACCACTATAAATACTCTGTACAGTAGTTTCAAATTATGTTATTAGGGCCTAGTAACACTTTTCTTTCTTAGTGCGTATATAGGCTCTTCAGGGTGACTTCATCCATCCACAGGTTAATCACAGGTTTTCTAAGATTTTTCTCAACACCTTCACAAGTGTTAAAGTACTGAGTCAGTCCTGTCAGCTTTTCATTGGATATACATGTAATACATTGCAGAGATAACAGCAGAATGTGGCAGTATGTTGCCTACTGATTGATTAAAGATAAAAGTCCAGTATTCTGCTCCCATGTCACAACTGCATTACATGATCTCCCCTAAAGTTCACTTTGTTGAAACATCCATCCCCTCTGATCACCATCTGTGACTTTGTGTGATGAAACGAGACAGACTTTGACTTCAAACAGGATTACTCTTTGGCCTTTGAGGTCTCGTATCATTCTGGGATTGCGCTCATGCTTCTTTCCCCCCATTCCTCATCTCTTCCAGTGGAGTCTGCGACACTCTGGGAGGAGAGCGTAGACTCCTCCAGCCAAGGTTCGTAGTTAGCACTTTGACTCCTCCTCTGCCTCACTCTGTTTTCACCTGCATGATCAGACGACCGTCTCAACGTCCACTGGAGGACAGCATGGGTTTACTTGCTATGTTATGCATTAACGTGCCATTGTGTGACCTTTTTCTTTAAATGGTTGGACTTTATTTTAGCTGCTGATAACACCAGGGCTCGCCTTCATTCATCCTTACTAGGGACTGTTTGATTAGTTGGGGGTATACTGAAGATGTTTACCTTTTTGAAAGAGCTTAAATAAAGAAAATAATGTTTTTTAAAACCATGGGATGAAAATAAAATGAAAAACAATAGACAGACATTTCTGAGAGTAGGGTTGTGTCTGAAATTCCATACTAACATGCTATTTAGTAGGCTAAAACAGTATTTGAGATTTTTTAGAATCTTATTATGAAACCAATAGTAGGTGAATTGCATACTATTTCCAGTGAAATATTACAGCATGCAAACACGACACTACGCCGACATAAGTATCCCACAATGCAGTGTGGTAGTAACGACAAGGTTTGAAACGGACAGCAGCCAAGGCAGCTGTGTAACGTCAACAACACTTTAATTTACATTTCTACGTATAAAACTCTGTGATTTTGTCACCTGCAACTGTTGGTGTAGTTGTTTACCTTTTTCAGTAATTTAAGCATTATTTGGCAATGCCGCTAAAGCTGAGGTCGGCAGGGGTTACCATGGTTACGCGTCTCCAACGACAAGGAGGCTCTCAGGAAGTGACATTGAAAATTACAGCATAGTGCGTCCGAAAAGATACACACTGCTGTTTATTTACACGCAAGTATGTTGAACGATGGTATACATATTGAGTATATAGTGCAGAGAATGCCATTTCAGACGCCACCTAGAATAATTAAAAGTACTAAATCTAATGTCCTCTTCATTAACCCCCAGTTCTAAATGTCAAGCAGTCCCTTCTCCTAACTCCTCTTTTCATTTCACAGTTCAAGTGGCATCATTTAATCATCGCATCATTTCAGTTGTCTTCATTTTTACAGCTCAAGCTGCTACGAGCTTTTTAATGAAAATAAAAATGCTAACTCTGACTGCTAATCTTTTTATTTCCATGTGTTTGAGTGCAGTAGTGTGACTTTTCCTCAGCTTAGCATGACGCTGAGTGAGTCGGACATGCACACACAATGACCTGCATGCTGATTGGAATTGCAGAGACTTGTTACTGCTCTAATTATCAGGATGAAAGACTACTGTGTTTGACTGACAGATCCCAGCCAGACTGCCCCTGCTGCTGCTGCTGCAGCTGTGGGAAACCCAGCCCCAGGAGCCCGCAGGATGGTTGCCATCTTTGATTATGATCCACGAGAGAGCTCCCCCAACACTGACATAGAGGTCAGACTTGCACGTGCAAATTATCTTTTTTTTCCCCCAAGACATGGCACTATATGTGTGGTTGTAGTTTTTGTTCATCATCTCTCTCGTTTTTTCTGACTCTGTTCAGGCTGAGCTGACCTTCAGTGCAGGAGACATCATACATGTGTTTGGTGACATGGACGAAGATGGCTTCTTCTACGTAAGTGTTAATAACATGACTCTAGAATCTGTGGTGGAATGAAACTAAGTACATTTACTCAAGTACTGTACTTAAAGTGTTCATATTATGCTTTTTGGCTTTTTCCCTTACCTTTATTGTGTTATATATCTTTTTTGTGCACGTTATAGGTTTACAAAGTGAAAAAGCCCAAAGTCCACCCCAAAGGGACTTACCATCTCCAACAGAAAACACTGTACACAAACTGCTCCAAACAGCTCTATTGTAGTCCAGCCTTTACTTCAGAGACAAACGTGCATCACTTTGTAACACACGTTATAATATTCGCCTAGCTGTTAGCATGGCACGCCCTCATACTCTGCAACTGACTAGCTAGCAGTACTTACTGCGCATGTGCGACTCCCAACAAAGATGGAACAGAAGTGAGATGTCTCACTCTGTAGCTAAAACAGAGAGCTCAACACACAGGGTGAAAAGAGGAGCTGCAGCAATGTGCAGTACAACAAATATATGGTGTTTTCTGAAAATTAAACCACATAAACCTATTCTGGTACAACCTCTAAATACAATTATGAATCTGAAAATGAGCATAATATGAGCACTTTAAGGTACACATTTGAGGTACTTGTACTTTACTTGAGTCTTTTCTTTTCATGCCACTTTCTACTTCTACTCCACTACATCTCAGAGAGACATATTACTACTACTATTGCATTAATCTGACAGCTTTAGTTACTAGTTACTTTACAAATTAAGATCAAATGTATTGTTGTGTAATATTAAGCATTTAGCCAGTCGGTAATGGCCGGCCTGGTCCCGAGATGGGCCGACCGACCCAATCAGAGGTTACTTAAATTGGGACGTTCAGTCAAAATCAAGCACGTCACCTTCAAACGGGATCTCTGTTTGCTGTACTGGGGGACCAGCTGCGCAGCGAGAAGCCGCTGCTGACGGGCGCAGTATTAAATTGAGACAGTTTCTTTACCGGTTAAAAACGTCTCGTTATCGTGTTAAACAATTCGCTTCTAATTCGGTACAGTTGGTTTGAACGCCTGATGCGAAGTGTAGGCCTATAGGAGTACACATGAAAACCCTGAACAAGCAGCGTCGTTCTGCTCCGTCTTTCTGCTGTGCCCCATTCACGTAGTGTTTAGTTTTACACTATGTAGGTTAAACTCTGCAATTAATCCTCGGTTCACATGTATGTATGAACTGTGGTGGTCCGTTACACTGTAGGCTATATTCAACATCACTGATTAAGTAGCCTAAGTCAATCCTACATTTTTCAACTTGGGAGCAAAACATGCTCCTTGGAGGAAAAAAAGTGACCATAAAGCCCTGTCCATGCTAATTAAACAACTGGACTTTGGGGTCAAGTGTTGTTGTATCCGGCCCATGTCCCGGATGTGAAAGCCCCCTTACTGGACTACTAAATATAATAATATACCATTATATTTTGAATTGTTACCTGCCACCAGAATTTTGTGATTTCCTTGCAATAAATATTGACATTTTTACCATAAATTTGTGCCTAAAAATGTATCAGAATGCAGAATTGAAGTCTTTTACCCTCAAAATTTCCAGGGGAGGACCCCCAGACCCCCTCCCCCCCCGCTTTATGTTTTCCCCCAAAGACCAATTCTGAGCAAGGAAAAACCCTGAAGTATAATCACAGACAGCCATAAAAAAACATTTAAATTGCAGAGTCAGAGAGTTAAAACGGATAAAAAGATGGAGAACCAGACAGACAATATGTACAGTGTCAACAGAGAGAAAAACACGGACAGTCGAACAGATAGACAGTGACAACAAAGAACAACATACTGTAGAGAACGACCGTATACAAACGGCATAAACAGGCAATATGTGTACATTTGTTATAAACGTGTGCTCTTTAAAAAGTAGTAAGCATTGTTTGCCAGTTACATTAAATGTTTAAAAATCTGTTACATAAGGTACTGCTTATATTACTTCACCATCTGAACACAAATGTAATTAGTGAACGCACGTGTCCGTGGGTGGGGCTGCATGGGTGTGGTAATGTGGGCTGGTGGCTACAGTGTCAGGGCTGAATATTTGTCCCAGTCCGCCCCTGAATGAAACTACCCAACAATATAATGGCCTACAAGTCCAGCTGAAATGATTAGACCATTAAACACTTAGTTGATTGACAGAACTGGTTTGATCATTTCCAGTTTCTAAAATGTGAGGATTTTTCTGCATTGAATACTTTTAGTGATGATACTTACTTTACAGTAACATTTTCAATTCAGTTTTACTTGGAACAGAGTATTTTTCCAGTGTGATATTAGTACTTTACTTAAGTAAAGGATCTGGATACTTCTTCCACCACTGTTTAGAATTAAGAGTGGTCTGTTTATTGCTACACTTTAGTGATAGAATGTTTCTGCACTGTACTTCCTGAAATAGTGTGGTGGCTCTTGCTTACTATGCAGTTCTTCTTGCATTTATTCCACACAAAAGAACATTGTTACACCTGCGGAAATAATAACAGTGCATACTGTGTGCAAGAGGAGTTTTAGCAGCAAACAAATCTACTTAAGATAAAACGAAATAAGACGAGACTTTATTGATCCTGACTATTTGAATGAAATAAATAAATAAAATAAGACATATACGACTATTTACAATATCTACATTACATTACAGTACTTGTATTATAATAAATAATAAATACAATATACATATTGTATAGAAAGTTAAGTAATATATATAATATATGTGCAGTATACTGTATGTAATATACACACACTATACAGTAATAATACAGTATTATGGCGTATATTTATGTATAATAGAAATTGAAAAAATACTTTGATATAGCATATGAAAATACAATGATAACAATAGTAGCAGCATATTAACAATTATTTAGCACCATCGATTTATGGTTTGGTCCATCATTAATTCCTATAGCCAAATGTAACATCTTCAATAGTCTTGTTTTGTCCGATCAACAGTCCAAAATCTGAAAAATGTCATAATGTAAGACCAAGTACATTAGCAAATTCTTACATTTAATAACCTAAGTCATATATTTGGCATTTCAGCTAGAAAAATTACCTAAATGATTAATCGATTTGATTGACTAATAAGACATGGCAGAGCGTGGACTTGCACTAGTTGAATTACAGCCTTGTTGTTAAAAAGCATCCTCATGTCTTGATGTTGTGTTCCAGGGAGACTTGAATGGACACAGCGGCTTGGTGCCCTCCAACTTCCTGCAGGCCGTACCAGAGGACGCTCCCTCTGCTCAGTCAGCACCAGAAGCCAAGAAAGAATCCCAGGTGGCTTAGCATTTCTGTCTGTCCAGCATGCATCACTGTATATGGAACTGGAGGCGACTTCCTGGCCTGCAGGCATAAATTATGTGTCATTTTGTTTTTTTTACAAATCACTGACATCAGAATGTTTTTTTTTTTTTTTTTTACTTATTATATTTGTTCATATGTTTCCAGCATCTGGTTGCTGTTATTTTCTGTTTCTTTAATTCTGCCCTGTCGCATTTCTTTTGCCCCACTGTTTCCTGCATGGCCTTTTGCAGAAGCAGAAACGAAGTGTACACTTTGAGACTTGATCGTAAGTGTTCTTAGGACTATAGAAGCTCAGTGATCACCACTAGTGTCCCCTGTTCACTCTCTGTTTATGTCCTATCCCTCCGCCTCTACCTTAGTTCTACACTGCTCATTTGCGTGGGATCCTGCACCTACCGATGGTTTTAGTTTATCAAAACACGTGTCCAAGAGTTGAGACTTCAGATCCACTGCCTACTCCTTTGTGTTTGAAATATCCTTGTGTTTCCCTTTGGTATTATCATTTTAAGCATACCTAAGTTTAAGATATTGTTTAATATATTTGGCTTGCTCACTCTAAAAGTCTTACTCTCTTCCTGAAGGGTACCTGGACGTCTTCTACAGAGCAACAACAACAACAACAACCTGGGCCCTCAACCCTAGAAGAGGCTTTGCAGCCCCAAACAGAACCTCCTGTCCCTGACCCAAAGGAGCACACAGACCTGCGACCCAAACTGACACCCACTGCAAGTCTCACGTCAGACCTGCAACCTGCTCCAGGTCCAGGTCCAGCAGCAGTGGAGGCCTGCTGCTCCCCTCCAGCCCCCCTTCCAGCAGACAGCCCGACACAGACGGACTGCTCCGTACAAGGCAAGAAGAAGAAAGGCTTTTTCTCCAAAGGCAAGAGGCTGTTCAAAAAGCTGGGATCCAGCAAGAAAGAATGAGTCAGGACATCTGACTCGGAATACTTGCATCACATTGAGGCACTTTTTTCTATCTTCACTGTTAGTCTCAGTCGGTGCGGTTAGTGGCTATCAGATCTAATAACCGATGCTTTAACCGTCACTAATTATACATTTGCCTTAGAGCACTGCTAGCAGCTGTTAAATTTAGAGTACATCAACACACCGCTTAAAGCATTGTACGAGCATGTAGAAGTGCATGTTGAAGTGTGCAAGCACACAAATATATTCTCTAAATACTACCTAACTATCTAAGCATTTGCAAATGTTCAACTCAATAGAGGCGTTAACGCTTGATATACAAACACTCCGTTGTCTCTCAATGGATCGGTTTTAACAATCTGATACAGAACGGTATTGAACAGCAGACCAGACTTCAGCCCAGCTCAGACACAGCTAATTAAATATTAGCTTTAATGTTCATGTACTGGTGCCACTTTATTTATTTGAAGCGAACGAACAGAAGCAGCAGTCCATATCTTCCTCTGTGTCACTATAAAGAATGCACTATCCATCCTGAACGGATGTATTTTAAATATCTGTCCGCTTGTCCCTCACGTGTTTCTTGTCTTTAAGAAAATGTATACAGTACTTTGTACAGAACATGTTATTTATTTGTATTACTCTTGCCCTAACCATCAGCACATTGCATGAAGTGACATCTGGGCAGGAGGTTAGTCATTTAGAGCTTTCGGAGACAGCGATGATCCACTTTGATACGTGTAGTTTAGATCAAATTAGTTATGGGGTTTGAGGTTAACAGTCAAGACTATTTATTGAAGGTAAAGAATATGAAGGGTTGCCCTTCGTGTGTGTGTGTGTGTGTGTGTGTGGGGTGGGGTGGGGCCGCGGGGGCGCATGTGTGGATGAAGCTGCCCAGTCCACTGGTGAGACTGAAAACAGATGCCTTTCTCAGACATTAACACAGGAACTCTGGATGTTTGTGACAACAGTCACAACTGGCCTAAAGGTTGCATACTACATATTTTCTGTCTGTGTGAGTATGAGAGAGAGTGTGCAAAAATGATGCTCTTTTAGCTAATATGGCTGAAACTAATATTATTAAATCATTATCCATTAATTGTTTGGCCGGTACAACATCAAGAAAGCAGATAAACGCCAATTATAGTTTTATAAAGCCTAAGGTAATGTCATAAAATGTCTTGTTTCTTCACACCAACTGTTCAAAACTCAAAGATATTAAATTTAATATAATGTAAGACAGGGGAAAAAAAGCTTATTCTCACATTTGAGAACCTAAAATCCATCAACCATTTGGTGTTTTTGCTGAAATGATTAATCGGTTATTGACATAGTTGCTAATCAGTTTTCTCTTGATTGACTAATATAGATGTTATTAAAGTCTGGCAGTCCCTCCCCCAGTCAAATCCGAGACTAATGCGCCTGATGGGACATTCTGAGCCTTAATACTGTCAAAGAAATATTGAAAAAAATCTATTGGGCAACTTGAAGTAAGTAAAATAAATAGAAATTTAGAAAAATAGAATAGAAAGAAATTGGGGCTTTAGGGGATGTAAACATGAAGTATAATGTTGCTATGGAGTCAGTGAGTTGGCTGTGGGCTACAACATGAGCCCTCATTTTAAGCCTATATTTGTTTCCATTTTGGCAAATTGGCACCATTAAAAGTATGCCGATTTATATATTAGCACTACCTGTTTGCAGTGTACACTACCCATGAATGTACAGACAACTGTCACAGGACTACTTTGATAATGAAGTAAACTTAGAAACATGATGATCCTCAGACAAAACTGAAACTATTCTAGTTTAATATTCAGATTGGAGTGAAGCAGTGTCCTCAGCGCTGGATACATTGATAGCCTACAGTTTAGGGCTACAACCCTTTTGGATTTTTTGTGATTTGACCGTAGCATGTAGGAACAAGAATTGTGTTAAAGTGAAGTTTGCAATACGTTTTTCATGTATCTTTTTATTTGCCTCCATGTTTGAGTATAATGAAGTTCAACTTGTGGTGTGTGACAGGCTAAACAGTGTCTATCAGCCCATGCAGTGTAGCGGTGATTAGTTTTTTGTATCCACACACTTGCATCATACAACTGTAGACTGTTTGGTTAAAACTAAATAATGCTACTTTAGCAATATAACGTATTGTGTACTGCAATACTAGAACAAAAATAGAACCATTCTGTATCTTCTAATGGTTTGTGATAGCTTTACTTAGATTAAAATGTAGTACAAGTATTCAGTTTTGGTGTGAGTGTATGGACCAGGCCTTAGTATTGAGCTTATTAGTCACTTACAACACATTCAGTGATCGGTCAATCCGTCTGATTGGATCTTTGATCTGCGTGACACAGGGCTGTTAGGTAACTTCTCAGGTTTATCTTGTAGTTTCTTACTAATGCTGAGCCACCTGTTGGCTCTGGCTGTCAAAAACTGCAGAACATGCCAAAATCTTAGGTGCTTTGTCTGTTACCATAGATCCGAGAGACCAAACATCGGGCAGCATGGGGGATATTCAGCAGGCTAGTCTGGGTTGAAGCGTGGAGGTTTGTTTTGAACATCACACCTGATCTCACTCACGGTGTTGATGGAGTCACACCTGATGACACAAGTTGGAGGCAATTGTTTTTTTCTTTAATGTCATGAATGTTTTAAATCGTTTATCAGTGTTACATAAAGGGAGCATGACGATGCCAAGAATAAAAGGGAGGGCGGATCGACAAAGACACTTTAGATGTGTAATAGCTGGGATAGAGGCAAGACCGAGGCTGTACTGTACGTTTTATTTATTTTTTAAAAGGGGGTTGGATGCTCAAAAGTTGCCGAAATGTACAGCGAACATTTGTACTGATCTTGTATTTGACGGCCTTTAATGCACAAGTATTCCTCTACCTGCTGTGTAGTGAGTAGACGGCTCTGCTGTTGACTGAATAGGACCTAGGCCCAAATAGGTAGTATTTTAGCTCAGTTGATCATATTTAGCCTTACAAGAAGACCTTGTTTAGTCTTAATATGTTGTTTACAGGATGTTTAATGACTGCATGCATACCAATGTTATACCCATGTTCGGCCTTATTTATGTTACTGTCATATTTATGTTTTTATAGGCGGACTTGTCTACAATATTTGAGTTGTAGATTGTCAATGCAGTGGAAAAAAGCTGTAGGAGCTGTCTATATATAATGAACATTGTTGGGACTTGTGGTATATTTTCATACAGCGCAGGAAACCATTTTCTTTTTCTTTTTTTTGGTCTTCCCTGACCTGCATTCATTGTTTGAAAAGTGGAAGATTTACCTTTTTTATATATATATATATATATATATATATATATATATATATATATATATATATATATATATATATATATATATATATATATATATATACATACATACATATTAATGTTTTTATTACCCTTTTGGAAGCTCGTCTGTAAATATGTTTTGTTAATAATGTTTTTCAGATTATTTGGGTTTTTTTTGTTTGCATGTCCAGGCATTGTCGATGGAGCAACAGTAAGTGAAGATGTAGTACACAGAGGACTCGTTGACTTTAAATTGTGATGGTTTGTTTCAATATGGATCTTTTTACAGGAATAAAGAAAGTATATTTTCACAGAAAACACTTGAGTCTGTAATGCATGTGGTGTTCCTGGGAAACAGAAGTTAACACAAGGTACTTTTTCATTTTTTTAATCTTTATTGCATATCACACAGATCATACATCATAATGTACATGATTATCTCCCTTTTTTTTCCAGGACGGTTGAAACAGATGAATTATAAAATGGAGGAAAGAGTTGCGAGCTTTGCTCAGCGCCACACACCGCCCATGTGAACTGACTGGGGCAACACTCTGGGCAATGTGTGGCTTTGTGAGACAAAGCAGCTTCCTCTTTTCTGACTTCCTGCGCGGGCTCCACGCGGGGCCTCTCCTCTCCCTGAAGCCAACAGTACACTCATCCATAAAGTAGGAAACACTACACTGTGGCGAGGAGTTTAGTAGTGCTTTCTACTTTATGGATGACTGCACTGTACATCCACTGCTTGTCTTCTGTCTTCTCCCACTTCTCTCTTCTTCTGCACCTGCTCTCGCGTCGGCAGCTGCAGGCACGCATGCACGCACACACACACACACACACACACACACACACACACACACGCGCGTGCACCAACCCCCGCCCAGACACACGCTTTTACACCAAACTGAAACCTCTCAGCTCAACGCTCAAACAGCACTCACTTTAATGTCAGACCAGAAAATGCACACTTCCGGATTTGTCTTGAGACATTTGCATGTATAGTTTTCCAGGCAGCTCGTTCAAATCTAAGTGAGGCCTGTTAGCACTTTTGTACAAGACAAAAAAAAAAAACATCCAAAAGACCCCACCCATGTGCCTCAAACTGCGCCTCAACGCAGCGTTTGAGGCAAAAGTCAGAACTAAAGCGCTTGCCAGAGGAAGCGCTATCTTGAGGAAGCCATTTTGGCTGCATGAGTAAGCTTTTCTGTCTGAGAAACAGATCACTTGGTATATTCAAAAAGTCTTGGTAAATAATTACATCCGTTTATCAGATCAGAAACAAATTGGAACGAATGCAAAGATCCGGTAGACACGTTAAACACAAATAAATAATACTACTGTACAATATATAATATATACAATCATGGTTTTTTAATCCAAATTCCAAATGGACTTCTGAATAGAGGTCACTCACACCAGAAGGGAAAGGAAATGCAGAGTTAATGAAGTAAAAGCTGTAACACTGGCTCAGCTGTCATTATCTGACCGATAAAACGCATTTTTACCACGTCGACACGAATAATTCTGGCATTTAAATAGACAACCTCGTCCATCATACTTTACCTCAACCTTCATTTTCTTTTCTCTCATTTTAAGTCAGGATTGTCCGGCAGCCTCACAGGTGTCTTCTGTCTGTCCAAGGAGTGGATGAAGAAGAAGAAGAAGGAGTCGTCTCCTTTTGAACCCTCCACAACCACGTGATGGTGTAACCACAGGAAGAGGTCTAACAGTCACAGCCGCTCTCTTTCTCTTCTTCCGTTTTAACTCCCCGCCTTCTGCAGGCGCTTTTTAAAAAAAACACTGACAGCAACTACAAAGATCACTTCTCGATCACAACTACAAACTAAATACAAATACCCTCAACATTTGAGATTTTCTTATCTTTTTTGTCTTAAGTACAAACTAGAACATCCCAGATTTCCTTTTAATAATTGAATCGTTCTTAATCAACTTCAAATCAAATCCTTTTAAGGCCAAGCCACACTTGACCACGTCTGTACGGGTGTGATGCAAGCGATGATGTCATTTACACTCATGTAGACGCTCTGTAACTTTGTGCAGTTTTGTCCACAGCACAGTGCAATGTGAAGTTGGGTAATAAGCCCATTACACACACTGTGACTGGGACCGATTTACAGTGTTATAATTCACATTAAGTTCATTTTATTAACAGATTCATAACTTGTGTGTGTTATACGTACAGTGATGTACATATAATATGAAGTAGACATGAGCATGGACATGACTTCCTGCTCAGACGACAAAGAGATGCACGGTTTGGCCACGTCAGGTACCTGCTGAGTAAAACGGTTCCTGCGAGATGATGGTGTCACTGGTAATCTGATTTACTCTTCCGAGTATATTTCTGTCAGAAGAGTTACGCGTTGGTTCTCTTTGACTGAAGCTCAGATGGCCTGAAAGCGATAGAAGCTACAGGATGAGCAGCGGCATTCGGCCTGTAAAAAAGCCTTTGTTCAGAATTAAACTACATGAACCGAGATCAGTTGTGAAACACAAATATATAATTAAAGGAAAGGTTCACATTTTTTCAAGTGTATCCTTATGCAATACTCACATGCTCATGTGTACATTGAAGGGTTACTGGTTGCTGTGATTGTATTTCCTGTATATGTGGGCATGTGAGAATAGTTTTACGACAGACTTGAATAAATATGACCCTATGCTTTAATATGAAAGTCAACTGCAGCCATTTTTTTACGGGAATTCTTTTGTTTAAAGATGACTTGTTTGCTTGTTGAGAGACATGTTCGTCACTATGATTACCGTTACCTTTCTGTTGGTTTTCAAAAGTGAAAGGGTGCAAGTTTCAGTTCCTTGTAAATGTACATTCATTCCAACTGTAGCTGTGGGGTTTGTCATAATGATAACCTGGGGAGGGGGTTCTGTACTGTACAGTAACAATGTAGATTTTTACAACCCTTAAAATCTAAATGCACCAACTTTTCTCTCTTGAGGTAAAGACTATTTGTCTGGTAGTTTGCCGTCTAATCTAGGTCACCATAAAAAAAAAACTCTCTGAAGTAGCACCAGTAGTAATGCATGGCCCCGCCTGTGTGCACTGTGACAGACTGGCTGGTTAAAAACCGTATCACACAACACTTTGGTCTGCAACTAACTCTTTTTGTATTTCAAAGAGGCGGCTCATACAGTATATACTCAAAGTGAAGTGTTAGCATGGCACAGCAGCTCTTTATCTTTGTTATTCTTCCCTTCATAGGCTTTTGAAATCAGGTCTAATAAGCCCTGTTTCAGGGTAATTATGTAACCTTTAAGAGAACCATGTTTGGGATCCATTATGTATAGTTGTAACATGGATTTAAGCATCATCATCATTTACTTTAGTAAAAGTACCAATATAACTACTGTTTGTAATAATACTCCCATCCCAATTAAAAGTCCTGCATTTAAAATCCTACTTAAGTGTCAACGTAAAGTACTTGTTTTATCACTGTAATTGATATATTGTTACATATGGCATTATTATCTTGTTAATACTGTTGCATAAATGTGTACGTAGCATTTTACTGTTGTAGCTGGTTGAGGGGGAGCTATTTTTTAATCCTTTATATAGAATTAGGTAGTTTAGTCCAGTGGATCCAAACATAAAGCTCGGTCCAAAGGGTCATAGCATAAGAAACAAAGTTCTGCTTTGGGTGGTATTTGTAAGAAGTTTAGAGGGGAAATCACTGTTTGGTAGAACATCTGATGCTTTTGTAAGAGGTCACAAGCCTAAAAGGCAATGTGTTATATTTCATAAGCGTATCATATGTTTTATTTTGTGTAACTTGAAGTAAATTGTAACTTTAGCTGTCAAGTAAATGTAGTAGAGTAAAAACGGGCAATATTTTTCCTCTGAATTGTTTTGGAATAGAAGTATAACGTAGCATAAAATGGAAATACAAGCATCTCAAAATTAAACTCGAGCACAATACTTGAGTAAAAGTGCTTAGTTTACTTTCCACCACTGGATTCAAGCTCCTGGTGTGCAGGGTTGAGATGCTTTCTCACACCGTTTTTTTTTTTTTCCCCATTGAGGATTTGAACCAACATGGGTGTGTTTAGAAAACTGTGACATGGTTAAGTCTTCTATAACTTTATTGCCATGACGTCTGTTCCTGTCTGGGAGCTCATGTAGGTTAATGGCGGAGAGAAGCGATTGGATGTCATTGTGACATCAATACTTTTGAGCGCAGTGGATGTGAATGCGTTTGTGTCCACTACACAACAAAAGGCATTAAAGAAAAGATGACACGGTTATGATAGAAAACTTAGAATAAAAGACAGGAAAGATGACGTCAGCATGGATAAACGGTTCTCAATAAGCCCCGAAACAGAAACCTACTGTATGAGGATTCTGGGTATTCATCTATTTATTCATGTTCAATCACTCTTGATGCTTCGATTACAAATAAGACCTGTCACTCACAATGAAGACTTGTTGAGAATATCCAGCATATGGTGTCTTTAAAAGCCACACATTTTTTTTTAGCCTTCAACCCTCCAAATCTCCTGACCCCTGCCCTGCATTTTACTAATCCCTGCCCTCTTCACCTTATTGAGTCATCGGCCTCCACTGAAGTGCTGCTGCTGCAGCTGCTTCATCTGGCAGACGACCACCGCGTCTGTGCATGTGCCAGTAGGGAAGTGATCCTAACTCCCCATGTCAAGGGTACACTAAAGCTGGGCCCCGATAGACCTTATCTGGGCCGGCAGCCATTTCCCCTCCCCGCCCTCCTGGGTCGTGGCTGGTGTCGACACCACCGACCGAGCCACCCAGAAGCTTATTTCCCTCCCAGACCTGCAAGCTTTCCACAGAGGCCTGAGCTGCTCTTAACCGGCTTCTGCAGAGCACCAGTGGAAAGTAGATTTACTCACGATCTGTACTTGTAGGTCAAATTTTAAGGTACTTGTACTTAACTTGAGTGTATAGCATTTATACATTTATTTGACAGCTATAGGTACTTTTCAGATTTAGAGTTGGATTTAAAAAAAGATTTAGTTTTATAAAATAGTGTCTAATTGGGGCTCCTTGCACTTTTCAGATGTCTATGAGCAGTTCCACCAAAGAGACATTTCTCTTTTAAACTTCTGACATGGTGTCATTTAACCCTCTGGAGCCCAGGCTTATTTTGATTAACTGTATATGTGTTCATATTTATTTGGTCTTTGTTTAGCACCTTTTAAACTGTCCTTATCCTCACACACATTGGCGTCCTTCTTTTCAGCACCGTCTCGGCTTTGAGTCTGTCTCTACATTTTGTCAGTTTAACAAAGAATAAAGCTCCCAGTGACCTAAAATACAAGAATGAATGAAACATTTACAAAGTTTACTGAGTTCAAGGTTGTAAAGGTTATCGTTTCACTATTATACACATTAACACAGCGGAAATATATCATATTATAATAGTCTACAACTTGTTTTGGGCATTTTTTTATTGAAAGTCAATGAATGCCTGAAAATCCCTGAAAATATTAAAAAGTTTTTCAAAGTTTAAAATAAATATATATGTTATGGTCTACACTACAGACATGAATGAGATGAAAGGCCCACATTAGCACTTACAGAGTTTTTTTCTTAACTTGTCTCTACCTGATATAACCTAAAAAAGTTATGTTACTGTAAAGATTGTAAAACATCCGTCCGTTTGTTCATCTGTTTCATCCGTCCGTGTACTGAACTGATGGACTCCAAATATAAAACTATTCAAGGCCCAAAGAGGTCAACTTACCCACCATTTCACACAAAAAAAGCAAATATTAGGAAAAAAAGTCACAAAAATAAAAACATTTGTGTAGCAGAACTTTATTTTCATCAATCAGCTCCACCTCCACCAGCTACAACAGTAAAATGCTGCTTAATCTAATAATGTCATGTATCATAATATATCGGTCACAGGGGACATTTTAGTATGTAATGCAGGACTGTCATTTGTAATGGCGCAATTTTACATAAGGAACTGAGCACTTCTTCCACCACTGACTTGCACCAAATTCAACCAACAGTCACAAACTAAGGGACTGGATGTGTTCCCTATTTTTCTCCTGCAAACACTGTGAAGCAGATGTCATCATTTGTTAAAAAAGAAGTTGAAATCTTTAAATAGGACACGCTGCTCTCTGTCCTGTAGCTGCTTTCTAGTCTGCAAGAGACAGGAAGTTTTGTCAGCCTGATGAAACACTCACACGCACCTGTGTGTGTGTGTGTGTGTGTGTGGCCTTCTGTTGATAATGTCCATCCCCCATGTTAAATACTTCCCTATCTCCACATTATCCCTGTCAGACAGAGCACAATCCAACACTGAGTTGAAGAAACCTCCGCTTGCTTTGTCCCTATTTTTTTTTAAATAGAAATCACCAAGCCGCCGAGGCACTATAAACCTTGAGTCAACACCTCATTTTCTGATCTAATACTTTCCCTTTGGCTTAAAGCCTTGACATATCCAAATAAGGGCAAAAGCCATAGTTGTGAGCACCAATGAGGCCGTGGCAGATGGGCCTGTGTGTCCCTGTGAGTGTGAACATGAAGGGCGTGCTTCTTCTCGCCTCGCTCAGATGCTGCTGGTACAACGCTCGACATGTAGAGGATAGTGCATGGGCGGAGCTGACAGCCTTCCTGATAACGCCTTCCTGTGTGGTTGTGGAAGTCTTGAAGCGCTGAGCCCAGTTCTCGGTTTTGTTTTTACTTCGCAGCTCTCGTGAAATGACTTTGCCCACATGTGTGTTTGAAGAGAAAAGAGGTTCAAATCTCACAGGGGAAAACAACTTTAGTATGGAGTTGTTCTGTTTTAAGGTCAAGCTGAGCAGTGAACTGATGCTGTTGCACTCATCTACACATGCACTCAGCTCTGCGTTGAGTTAAGAAGCCCACATGGAGGCGTACAGACGGACTTGTGGTTTATTTCTCATTTGATTATAAACTGTCTCCAACCACTGCCGGTAGATTCTCAGTGTGAAAAAAGTCTTTGTTCCGCTTGGATTGGAAAGAATGAGAAATATGTTGTACATTTGAATAATAACAGTGATATTTGGTTTGTAATTTTTTCAGAAAATGTGAGTTTTACATTTATTCAGCATAATGGCCGACTGCACCAAAGTGTATTTCATATTTTAACATAAAAGAGGCGATGTAGACCTTTGCTTTTCAAATGGAAGAGTGTTACTGGGGCTCTGTATTTAAGACATATGGCTTCTTCTTTTTTTGTACTTGTAAAATGTCTGTCTCCCAGGCAGACAACATGATGTGTATCAGAGCCGAGAATCATTTTATATGTTAATATATATATATATATATATATATATATATATATATATATATATATATATGAGTTTCAGTAGGATGAAGTCTATGGCTGCACACATGCAAGAATATTTTTATACCCACGTTTTCCTGCTCTGACTCACAGGAGTAAGGGTATTCCTGCATGCATTGGGCAAAATATGGAGAAATAATCCTGAATAGAGTATCAAACAGCCACTCACACATTTACACCTTCAGTGTATTTGTCTACCTGAGCTGCATGTCGTCTGTATCAAACAAACACAAAGACATCCAGGCTGTCCGCTAACTGTCCACAAAGCAGAACAGAACCATGTGTCCTCTCCCCACTTTCACATCGGTCCTTCATTTAGGACAACGTCCATAAAATGAATAATACACTTTATTTACACAGCACTTATAAAGTGCTTCACATGGATAAAACTGAGATGAGTAACATTTTCATTTGTTGTCAATACACATGAGGTTGGGTATTTCTTTACTATGGAAGCACTGTATTAATGTTAAAATATTATTAGCATGGTAATGCTCAATGGATACATCACACATTAATGTCTACCTAAAAGTCAACTTATGTCCATTGTGGTCCTCTTGTCCTTTATATGGCAGCAGTGAGGAAAACTGTGAACATTACTGAGACATTTTAAAGATTACGACACGAGATCATAACAATGTTTCTGCATGCTGATCTTCCTATTTAGCTTGATGAGAACATTAACACAGCAAATTATGATGAATTGATGAACGATCCATTTTAAGTGTTTTTTTTGTTTTGTTTTTATTAAAATTGTCTCTCAGGGCCACCACCATTAAGGACAAATAATTGTAATTATTTTAGAATCGTATACAATGTGGGTAACAACTTTACCTCTTTATCAGAGCTAGTTTCCTCGCACGCTGTTAGAATACACTTCTAGTGCAAACGTGGTTACAGTGTCAAGGCATGACAAATCGACACGTTCCACTCCTACACATCTTGCAGTTATGAAATAATTATTGAGAAGAGGCAAAACACTGTGTATTTCTTCAGGATATGACCCGGCCACAGTAGATTTGTATCTTTCATTGCAGAGATACATTACATAAGAAGTAATGTATCATTAAAAATAGATGCATTAAACCCCCTCTCCTGATATTTTAACATTATGTAACGTAGATGTTACTTCCTTGTTCATTACGGTAAAAACAAACAAAAAAAGGAAATGTAGGTTATGGCATATGTTGCACGCCATTCCAAGTCTTTCTCTTATCTCTCCCTCCATGACCCGTAACGTTAGAAATGATCCTGCATACGTGAAAGTGGGACAGCTTTCTTGTATATCATATTACAAAAAAAAAATGTGTAATGCTGTTTACACCTTATATTATTTTAATGAATGTAAACTCCCTGCTGGGAATAAACATGAATTCATTTTTGTGGTGGCAAAATGATCATCTGTAAGTCATAGGGCAGCTCTTTGAATTCCTTTCACAAACATCTTTATGTGCTCCATATCTTGCACTGAATGTTATGAATTTAATTTTCTGACACTATTTAGGGAGTGTGTGTTTTATAATGGGCATTATGATCGAGGACCAGGAGATAAAACCTATCTCCTTCCCTTTCCTAAACCATGGCAGTCTCAGTTGTTTATTCCAAAGAGCAGTCTCACTAACCGTGCCTAAGTAACTGAATAGCAGCGCCAAGTGCCCGTGCAATGAAACCCTCATCTAATAAGACAAGAGCAAGAGCTCACTGTGCTTACTTCCAGAGATTTAGAAGAGTCCTGCGTGTGCATGACCCCGATCCATCGGGTTACAGTAAAATGGGACAATGCTCAGACCCTCTAGCAATGAACAAATCTTCCTTAACAGTAATATAAGCCAACAATAGAGTGCTACTGTACAACTGAACAGTGATACACACAGCATCACAGGGCGCCAACCTACAAACCTCAGATGTTATTACAGACTATTGTACAATGAAACAGTAGCTAGAGCAGGAGCGGACACTGGGAAGGTTAACATTTAACTGGAGAAACTACTGTCCTGTAGGTGAGAATCATGCGGCTAGATTAACACCACTAATAGTATGGCTGACGGTTCCCCCTATTGGTAATGTTTCTCACTGCATTTAATTCCAGAACTCAGGGAAAAGCACCACCGTGTGAGCCAAATAACAGAAAGCAGATTTATTCAAGTAGCCTACTGTACAATGTTTTATTATAAATTGAGCTACCCAACAATACACAGACCTATAAGTCCAGCTGAAATCATAAGCTGGTTAATCACTTAGTTGATTGACAGTAAAAAGTTTGGATCGTTGCCAGTTTCTAAAATGTGAGGATTTTACTGCATTGAGTACTTTTACTTTTGATACTATAAGTAGGCCTACATCTTCCTGATGATACTTTCTGTACATGCTTTTACTTAAGTAACATTTTTAATGCAGGACTTTAACTTGTAAAAGAGTACTTTTACAGTGTGGCATTAGTACTTTTACTTAAGGATCTGAATACTTCTTCCACCACTGCAAAAAATAATAATACAAGGATGTTTTATTAGCATTTGTTCAAAACAGAAATGATAAGACTGTTTAGTTCCTCCTCTGTGGTGTTTCCAATCAGTCGCTGGTTCAGTAGCTACACTACGGGGATTTCTCTGTTTCATTTCATTTATTTATTTGACAGGGACAATGCAAACAAACATAGTGACAAAAACAAAGCTTGTCACTGAAGTGCTGCATAAAAAGTTTATAGCAAATGCTAATTTTCAACTCCAGTCCCTGGTTGGGCTTTTATACAAAATAAAATTTACATACTTAACTATTTCAATTAAAAAAATCAAAACATGATATATAAACAACTCCAGTCCTAATAAATAGAATAATAAACATAGTATAAAAACATGCATATCAAATACAAATCTGACCTAATTACAATAATTAAAAATGAGTACACTTTTGGTTTGTTTTTAACCAGTTTTTGAGCCTGAAGGTAAACACTCTAAAGTCAGTTATAGTCTTGATGTCAGGTGGTAATGAGTTCCAAAGTCTAGCACTCTTCACAGAGAAGGTTGTCTGACCTAAGCTGGTCCTGCAGTATGGTATTTTGCAGTCATGATTTGTGGAACTTCTAGTGACTCTGGTGCTGCTCAGTCTCTCAACAAATGAACTTAGTGGCTTAGGTGCTAAATGATTAATGCACTTATGAATTAATTTAAGGAAGAAAAATTGCTAAAACTCTCAAAATTCATTAAATTATAAAAAAATAAATTATAAATTATTTTTTTATCCATGATTTTTATAGCTCTGTTGTATACAGTACCTATGCATTTGGTTGCAGTGGGAGCGGCTTGTGCCCATGCTGTCATGCAGTACGATACATGAGTAAAAATCATAGCATGCATGTATAGCAGGGCTGCCTGTTTTGGGATGTAGCTTCTGATTAGTTTGAAACAGTTGAGATTACTTTGTGTTGTTTTTAAGATTTTCTTTATGTGAATACAAAGGACTCAGTGTCTTATGTTGAGTTCAATGTTCAGTGTCTTAACATTCAGTAAACATCTCTCTGTACACCAATTTGTTGTATTGAGCAAACTAGTTATTGAATAATGTACACAGTGGACCTTGATGAGCTTTGTTTTTTTTGCAGTTTTTTCGTGGAATATAGGAAGCTGTTTTTAGGGGCATTTTCTAGGGGAATATCCATTGTGCTGTACCATCTTTGGCACTGGGAACTATCTGAAACCCACAGCAGTTCACTGTCTACTGAATAACACACTGCTTGTACCTGAATCAGCAAATCTCACTGTGTTTACATGTTACTGTGCTAAAAACAAATACTCACATTTCTAATAAAAACAGACCTTTATTTTTTTTCTCAATTATTCAAAGAAATAAAAAATATCCACTTCTCCCCGTGTAAGCACTCATGCTAATATTTCTAATCACAACAAACAAAAACTGAACAGTTGGGAGGGCAGTCCCATAAGACATCACAGACATGATCAAATTGAGTCCCGCTGTTGTTATGTCTTCCTGGAGTCGGTGCTGCAGTATGATACCGCTCTGGTGTGGCTAGTCAGACAACTGGAAGCAGCCACGCTTATGTCTTCACTGCTGTATCTCTGGATTTGTAGATCACTCCTCTGCTTTTCAACTCTCTCACCACGCCTTCAGAAAAGGAGAACGTTGAAAAGTTACGTAAACGTAATACTCAATAAGGAAGGAATTCATACAAAAAAAAGCCAAACATTAAACCTGCTACATATTGAGGCAGTGCAGTTAGATTAAAGTGTACCTGGAGGTAGTCTCCCTGTCACTGACACTGCATATACACCTGGCTTGAAGTTGCCTGTAGGATGGAGCAAAAAAAAAAAAAAAAAGACTTAATAACAAATTATCGTTTTAAATCGTCATTGCAATATCAACTGGCGCAATATACAAATCGCGAAAGGCTGCGACATATTGCGAAAGACACTCAGAGATTTGTTGTGTGAGTTGAACGAAAATATCAGTAGAAAACTACACTATGATGTAACTGTCAGCCTTTTTTTAGTGGTTCCTTTTACATTTAATTCAATGTACAATTTGTTCAATAAAAATGTAAGCAATGATTTGCTTTTATTGGTTTTACATTCAACAAGCATTTTGTTGAGTACGGAACTGAGTACATTTAAATATCTGATTATTTATTGCAAATAATATCGTTATCGCAATGTTCAACAACATTATCGCATATATTCCTCATATCGTGCAGCCATACTCTAACTCAAAATGAAAATTATATTATAATAATTTAATATAAAATAATCTTTAATTTATATTATATATATATATATATATATATTATTATTTTTTTTTTTTAAACACTGAACAGGGGGAAAATTAAGATTGTTCTCAACAGCATTTGTATACTAACATCAGATGACTACATGTAAAGTAAATAAGGCCCTCATTGACATCGTATTGAGTGATAAACCCACACAGTATTATCAATGGACTTTTTGTCATGGTCAAACATCCTCCTTACCTATCCTCTGCCATTTAGCTACCCAGCTGTCCTCGGGACTCATCATGGATATTACACTGTGGACAAACAAGGCAGTATTTTGTAGGCTAAACATTAAGAAAACGGTTCAATCCACGTGGAAGGTTTTTGAATCGTCAATGCTAAAAATCTATATTTACCCATCAAACGAGGAACTTGTGCATTCATAAACCATCTCCCGGTTCCCCTTCATCTGAAGGTACGACTCACAGTTGTCACAGCCGTCGTATTCAAACTGGTCAATGGTCTGAAGAAGACAGAGTTCGTGTTAGGCTACATGTAAAGTAAGATACAAACTACTTCTAAAACCAACAACAGCCAACAGGCTTACCAAGACTACTTCTTATTGGCTGTTGTACTTCAGTTCGTGTAACGTTGCTAGCATTAACGTGATATGTTTTGAGTTTAGCCAAACAAACACGGCTTGTTAGAAGACGAACAAACTATGACCAAGTGCCTTTTTGTGTCATTGAGTAAATAAAAGTCACCATGAAAGCATTACTTTAAAGGTTTTAGTTCATGTGTGAGACACAACCATAGACTGTATACATTATTACTAATAATGTATACAGTCTATGGAGACAACAACAACGCAGCGCAGAAAGCGGCTACACGTTAGCAGAGAAGCTAGCTTGCCTGTTTCTTTCTCGTAATTCACAGTTTACCTTCACTAAAGAACAAAGAAGACAGGCTCGCAGATGGCGAAGGTCTTTGGGGACCGTTTCCAATGCCATTATGTTAAGCTCCTGGAAAAAATGCGATTGTAATACCCAAATATCAAACAGATGAATGTTTTGAATATGTCTCAGTCGCTGGGGAATTACGTCACTGACTGTGAGGACCTAGTAAAAGACCAGCACAGAGGGGTCCCTATTATGCGCCTGTATAAAACGCTTTATATCTCCATCATATAAATCAATCATTTCAGTTACAGGGATTATACTTGAAATGTTTTGTAAAGTCACGCATTGTATATTTATTCCACTATGTCCTTGAACTTGTTATCAGTATACTAAACAGTGATTGTTATTTATTTGGTCATGCATGCATGCATTTCAACCACACCTAAAGGATTAGGACCAGTGAACACTTTGAAAATGTTTAAAAAACCTTATTTTTACCTATATACTGTCTATGATTTTTACCAGTCTATGGATTATACTAAAATAATTGATGTTCAAACACAAAAAACAAAGACGTGTTATAGTGTAGAAAATGAATGGACAGAGAAATGGATGGATAATGGCTGGGTTTTTATTTGTGTCTCTAAATGAAGACCATCTGGGTACTTTTTAACATATACCTATAACTTTAATCCAAGTAGCTATTAAGTATTTGGACTCACTGGCTCCCTGTTATATTTTAAAATCATGTATATTCATGGCCTTCCCGTTGATTTTACTGTTGAAAACGCTGCATGATGGCCCCCTTTTTTGATCCACACTAATTTCTGTACAAAAGTTTCCCTCTGGATCAGACATATACCTTACTATTTCTTACCTTTAACTAAAATCTGTTCAATTAAATGGTCCTTTATGACCATTAAATGAAGAATACATTCACAGAATTTCAAATTTCATCTAGTTTTTCTCCCTCTCTGGTTTTTGACTATATGCATTTTAAATAAACTGTTATTACATTGTCTGTCTTTTATATATTATTATTATTATTATTATTATTATTATTATAAATATAAATATATCACTGTGTTATATCACTTATCACTGTCATTGTTTTATTTATTTACCTATTTGTTTTAAGCATAATGTTGGAATTAATACTGTGTTTTTATACAATTAAGCAATTTTATCATTATCAATCATGTACAGTGTACATTTGCATGTACATTTTGGCACAGGTACAGTTAACACATTCTGGCTTGCTGCATTCCCTTTGCACAATTGTGCTTTTTTCTGAGGCTGACGTGTATAATTAACCAGCGTAAAAAAAAAACTATCTATCTATCTATCTATCTACATTAAATATCAACAACATACTCATAAGGTTTTGCTGCCTTATTAGTATAGTTATTTAAACTTTTCAAATAAGAGAATTGGAGCTAATTTCTGCAAGTGGTGTACAGTAGCTAAACGCATAGTACATTTGTACTTGTGCTATACTTTATCATTTTAATTGTATGCTACTTTAAACTATACTCCACTACATTCCATTTCAGAGTGAAACATTATACTTTTTACTCGACTGCATTTGGTTCACAACTATAGTTACTACTTTACAAATTAAAAATGTTCTTTCACATGTTATCTTAGAAAATGTGATTGGCAGTAGTTCAGCCAGTGATTTAATGTATATCATAATATAAACCTCTGAATGGAACAATGGAGCACGTTTACTGTTGATGAGTTTATTTTGCTGCTCCATACTCTTAAACAACATTTGAATGCAGGACTTAAACGTGCAGGTTATATATATATATATATATATATATATATATATATATATATATATATATATATATATATATATATATACACACACACACACACGCACACACACACACACACACACACACACACACACACACACACACACACACACACACACAGTAGTGGACTTAATATACTTTTCCCACCACATATTTGTCGTAATAGACAGTTTAGACACACAAACCTGCGTTAGAAGGAGCAAGTCATAGTTGTCCTGTCTAGCTGTGTAATATTATTGAATCCTGACAGTTGGCCTGGCCCCAGAATCAGTCAGACTGTCAGATGAAACGTTTAAACTCCAACAGTTCCAACGGTTCGGGAACCCTTCCAACGGTCCTGAGAACAGAAGAGAGTCATCTTTGGAGATCCAGGTACAGTTCACCTGTCATGATGTTTCTTCTTGGTGTAGCATGACCCAAACAATACGAGGATATATGGAAAGAATTGTATGCAACCTTAATTAACGTTACTGTGCTAAAAAATAACTTAAAATACAGAGCAGTTAGCTTATTAGTGAGCTTAGGTAAATTAGCTAGCTAACGTTAAATGCTAACACTAAAAGTGAGCATTTTCAGGTCTTGTCACTTAGCTAGCTAGCTAGCTAATGTTACAGGATTTTATTTTTCAAGTTAACTCTGTCATTAGCAAACATAAGAAGTAATGTAGCATGGGTTTGAGTTTATTTATTTTTTAACATGATCGACTACCAATTATGTGTAACATTAGCCTAATGTTACAATCTAGCTAAAGTTAATTAAGTTACTTCATAATGCTATAACTTAACTAGTAGTAAATTCACGTTAGCATTAACGAAAAAGTACGTTAATGCTAACCTTAGGTAATACTCCACCTTTACAAATGTTAACGTTAGATGAAGTAATTTAGCCATGATTAACCACTTTTACTAACATTAACCGTAGCCAAAGAAATCAAATCCATAGCTACGTTACTCTAGCTAACGTTACTGAACTGATAACGTTAACGGTTGGCCTGATATTCAGATGATGAGTTGAAGCCTTGTGTTCATCAACTTTACCTATTTTTCCTATTTTACAGACATAAGCATGGATGCCGGTGAAAATTCCCTCCCTGACAGCATCAACCCTAATAATTTTCCTGCCAAACTATGGCGTTTAGTGAACAACCCGTTAAATGACGCCATCTGCTGGGACAAACTCGGCCAGGTGGTCGTCATTGATCAGAATCTCTTCGAGAGACAGATCTTGTCTCCTAGCAACATCACCACCCCGGACAACATTGACGCCTTCAAAACGACAAACTTCTCAAGCTTTGTCCGTCAGCTGAATCTGTATGGCTTCAGGAAAGCCGATCCAGCTGTTAAAGACACCGGGGACAATGCGGCATATCATCATTTTTACAACCCAAACTTCCAGCGAGACCAACCTGAACTTGTTGCGAGTCTGAGGAGACTCACTGTCGACAACAAGGCTAAGATACAAGCTGGTGTGAACGTGAGAAGTCGGCCCCCGAGTCGATACCTGCGATACAGTGGGGGTGATGATGGCACAGATAAAAATGTGAAAAGAGGCAAGTGTCACTGCATGACTTCTCATGGATGTGTTTCAGTGAGGGAGTAGCTGTAGATAGCAGAAATATATTGTAATGGTCACACAAGTTCCCCTGTAGTCACATAGTTAATACTACTGTAAAATTAAAGTATTTCCTAACATTTAATGGACTGAAAAGGGTCCACAAACCCCACTTGGGAAATCACTATCAATCTAAATGCTTCATCACTTTTCATCTGAACCAAACGTCTTATTGCAATTTGAATTCCACAATCCAGTGCTTTACATTTCAATAATGGCTGTCTAACAGGTCGTTGTCATGCTTTGCTTTTTCCTTGTTTCTGTAGTCAGTGCTTCACTGCTTAGCCCCACACATCAGGAGTCCACTCATCCTTACTATCCCAATAAAGCTCAGCCCACGACAGCACACAGCGGAACACCAGTCCCACCACGATTCCTGATAAGAGGCCATGGTGCAGCTCTTTCGCCGACTGTCTTTGCTGCAGACAAAGGTTTACAAGTGTCTTTAAGCCACCACTATGCTGGAGTAGCCTCAAGCGCCAATGCCATGCACATTCAGCAGAGTTTACTGTCCCGTGCAAACCATGGAAACCTAACTTTCCCTTTTACTTCTCCAAATGCACAATATCCGCCTGGCTACTATTCCCCAGGTGAGCATGACATCAGTTCACTTGTTAGGATAGTATGGGAGGAAGAGTTATAAACCACACTATTTACATCACTTTACTGATGTTGTACATGAGGAGAACATTTTTATTTTTATTTTTTTTAGCTACAATGTACTTGTAATATACTAAAATGTAGTAATCTGTGTGTAGAATCAATATTACTTATTAATTGGGAATGCAAAAATGTAGGTTTCAACTCCAACCCAAATCCTGCATTTTATAATCTAAAATATTATCTTTTGTCTTGTTGAAGTTTGCCAGTGCTACCATCAGAACCTTGTGGCATCACATATGGCAGGTAGTGGGATTCAGACAGGCTCGTTTTCTCCCCACAGTTATTACCAGGTAGGTGAACTGGAGTGTGGTCACTTTTCTATCCACAGTCATGTGATCAATGACTCACAACAAATTTGTGTGATTTGGGGGGGGGGGGGACATTCCACCAGCCATGACGCAGTGCGTCCCAGAAGCGGCTCCGCTCTGCTCTGCTAAAAATACGCGGCAGATCTATTTTTGGCAGGGAGTTCAACAGGCTGGGCAGGAAGTGGAACAGCTAGAGCATCCGGTCAATTTTCAAAATAAACATACTGTGAAGACTCCCGATCGTATATAACATCACTACACTATTTTAACAACTGGGACTGAGTACCCAGGGCCCTCATGTTTTTTTTCCTTTTCTTTTTTTTAACCTTTATTTATTCAGGGAAGGTTCACTGAGAGGAAACCTCTCTGATCACATTCACACAGTTCCACATTCATACCTGGAGCTGCCCGGTACAACCACAGTCTGATCTGCTGGCCACTGAGCAACTCCACTGGAGCGGTTGGGGTTAAGGGCCTTGCTCAAGGGCACCTCAGTGGTGGTAATGAGGGAGGGACAAGCTGCTCTTTCACTTTCCCCACCCAGATTTTTATCCTGTCAGTCTGGGGATTGAACCAACGACCTCCCGGTCACAAGCTCGCTTCTTTAACCTTTAGGCCACCACTGAAGAGGGCCCAAAAAGATGCTAGAATGAATAGCTGTGGATGCGGGGAGGGGCCCATAGAAAATGCCTTTTTACAGGGCCCAGAATTTTGTGCTACGCCCCTGATGGCAGAAACCATTTAACTATGTAGACTACTTACTTTTATGGTAGAAGAACAAATATTCAGGAAAAATTCCTGAAACAACAAAATATGCAGGCAAAACGCTCCGTTTCTGAGACGCTCCCAGTGTGTTATGACGCGTAGCGGCAGACAGAATAAACCCACAGCGCAGCCAGACCACGGCGCAGTCGGACCACAGGGGTTAGGCAGTGTCTTCATTTAGGATCTTAGTGGCCTGAGGGTAGAGGTTTCTTCAGAGCCTTTAACTGCTGGCCTGGTGTATCCAGTACCTTCTTCCCGACCTCAACAGAAAAGCCTGTAACCTGGGTGGTTTGGGTCTTTAATGATTCTCTTAGCCTTTTTATCGCAGCACCTGATGTAAATATCCTTTAAGCAGGGTAGGGCTGCGCTAATTGTATGTTCAGCCTGAAACGAACCACTCTTTGCAGGGCCTCGCGGTCCTGTTTGGAGTTGTTTCCGGACCAGGCAGGGAATATTTTGAACATTTACTGTGTCTAAAACAGATCTTTTTATTTCACTGTTACAGGCGAGCTATCCTGTGAATATGTTGTGTCACGGGGACAACAACCAGGACATGAAGAACATGGAACACCAGGAGGTGAAAAAATTTGACATTAACTTGGACACAATTTTCCAGATTGCCGATGAGGTGATGCAAACTCCGCCCAATAACAACCTGGTTAGAGTCGTGACCCCGGAGAAGCCAGGCCCTGTGTTAGTGCCGTTCACCTGTAACCCCATGATGTATGACAAACCTGCCAGCACCATGATAGCTAACCCTTTGTATGGACCCGTTATAATGGCTGTGTCAGGCAATGCTGATCTAGTCAAATGCGAACAGCAGGAAGAATCTGTGGTTTCAGTACCTGAGCAAATGCCTGAAGATGCCATATCCGAGGTAAGTCTCTACATTGTAGATCCCCTGAAGGCAATTAGCTTTATTTTTTCTAAAAGACTTTGCCAGGAATGGCTGGGTGAGGTCTGTCCAGCAGACATATTCATATATGATTAGAGAACATGTAACAGCTTAGCAGAATACCTGTACATTATTTGCTGTGGTTTCCTCTGTGTCCTGGCAAGGTTACCGTTGATGATGCAAAGGACACTGAGGTTATAGGTGCCAAGGTTAGCGACAGTCTGAAGGACCAGTCAGGCCGATAACAGCAAATGGACAGGAAGTACACCAAATCTTTAGGTAAGACATTATTTAACATCTAGGGAGCACGTTCAGAATAAAACTAGTGGAAGGAAAGGCATTTAACATGTGAATGTATGTTTGCAAGTTATCACTGCAACACGTTTACTGACAGTTGGTTGTATTTCTCGTTTTAGATCTCAACTTGTTGATTTGATTGGCATGTGACAGGGAGTCTTGATCCACTTCAGGATTTGATCTCAGATTCTCACTATTATCAGACTTTATTCTCCATTTTAGTGAGTTTTGTGTAAAAGGATTGTTGATGTGTTCTATTTTAAATCTTATTTCATTCTTGTAGCTAAAGTAGTTATAGGCTGTACATTTGTGTATTTTAATAGCAGTGATTTCCCTTATTGTTAGTGACTTTGGAAAATACAATAATTTGAGTAACACTCAGTCATATTTTTTGTTACTCTAAGACCAAGGTTTTACCTCTACATTTTTAACACAGTGTTTTCTAAAGTGTAACCATCTTGTAATGTTTTTAAAGAATTGTAATTTTCAGTATAATTTATACAGATTTGCTACAGTAAGGGCTACCTCTGGCTCTCCCCATTTAATGTGCATGCTTGACTTAGTCTGTTTTTAATAACATAACTGCTAGTGTTTGTCATAGCAAGTTGTAACAAACTGCTGTAATGGGGGAGAAAATATTGAATAAATGTATGAAAATATAATACTACTGATTGTTGATATTGATTACTTTATGATGGTGACCAAGGTGGTTGCATTTCCCCACCTTTTTATTTTTCCACTGCATCACTTAAAAGGTGCAGGTTTTTTTTGAACGTGTCACTGAAGTGTTTTTTTTTAATTGCAAGTGTGTAAAAGTATTATATTAAAGTTAAATATATGTCTAATAATTCAGCTTGATGGTTCTTGTTGACACAGCAGTTGTGTCCTAAAGGTGTCTGCTGGTTCTGTAGGATTGTGTACACTAGAGAGAGCCACTTACTCGTTTTTGATTTGCTGCTGGGGCAAGAACTGCTCCGCCCTCAGCCTCCAATGTGGCCTTCAGGTGCTACTCGGAAGCTCATTTTACGTTATTACTTTAACTATTTTTTTTATTTTTTTTATTCTGTAACATGCAAGTGTTTTGGGGTTGAAAACGAAGCCTGTAATAAATATTGATATTCGAGAAACTGCTTATTATCAAAGACTGTCATTTGACAGTCACATCGCATTAACATAGAAGTAAATAGCCTACTTTTTGTAACTATTACTTTGAATTTTGATAGCAGCGTAATAATAATAACAACCTAAAATAGCATCATTTGTTTACACGGTTTCTCCTTCTTAGAAATTCACGTGACAAAAATCCACCCTTCCACAAACATCTGGTCGTTCATGTGCATCGTTTCTATAAAATCCCAATCTCCGACAGTACTGGAAGGCAGCAGGACAGTGAGCAGGTAGAGAGTGTCAATGAGATCCCAGGGGAGCGAGAGACAGTCCGGGAGGTAGACTTTTGGGACGGTGTCATAACTGTACACGGTGTCTCTTCACTTTATCAACTTTAAATGGAGATCACACGGAGTTTGGACCACTCTTAACCCGTACTTTTTGTAGTGTTTCTACTCTGTAGCTAATCGTTGATGATTTTGATAAACAATTCATTTTCCCTCGGTGTTCTCGGGAGGATCGTATCTAATTTCTTACAGTGCAGCGGAGGCACTGAACTCAGAGAAAAGCCTGTGTGTTGTGTGTGTGTTTTTTTAGTGAGTTGGTTTAAATGAGGACCGACTGTAGAAAATAAGTTGATGGCTTTGTTAGAGAAGTCTTTCGGACCCAATATAATTACCAAGTAAGTGAAGTTAAGGCAACGGTTTATTTGCTTGGGTTAATAATTAGATAGAGCGGTGTATCCTAACCTATTTAACAACTTTGAGGATTATTTTTCGCAACTCTTTGGTTGTAAAAATATTACCCAACTTTTTGGCACTGCACTATCTGTCAACATGCCTTATAACTTTCCGGCGGCAACCTGCAACCCAGCCTTTGAAGTTCAAGTTGTCGCTCCACTGCGTTTTTGTGGATTTATCCAGAAAATGTTGCGCCCACAGGATGTGCTATCTTCTGACGCTGTTTGTCAACTTGTGTTTGGTCGCAAAATGTGATTTATAAGGTACAGTGACCGATGTACACTGTAATAATAATAAATAAATAAATAATAGCAGTTTGGATACGGATGAAGATTAATACACTGTTGCCAGGACCTGCCCTTCTGGGAGAGGATACAGCAGCTCAACTATAACGCAAACACTTTACAAATGAGGACATTTGTTGTGTATTTCATGAAGACCAGGCTGTTGGAAACCAATGCACACTTCAAACTCTACACAGTGTGTCTTTGAGCATGCAATGTATCGCCACCAACATTAATGACACTGGATAAAAGTTCATTCAAGCTTATTGTATCTCGGAAGATATCGGTTTTCTGTAAGGAAGCGCATTGTTCCATGGGGACTGGGCACTGAGTAGCCTAATATGCATTTTCTATAACGTGTGGAGTTCCAATATAACTCTGGTGCTGAATGGAAGTTTTAGGACATTCAAACATGAGTTATGATGACAGACCTTCAGCTTTAAAAATTTGGATTGTATCTGTTTAGCAGTAGTCATCGAGGCGGAAAGAAGAAGTGGGACATAAAAACACTTTCTCCGTTTGTCTATCCGCGGTGCTTGCCTGCTTTGAAGTCCACCATGTGCGGCCGGGCACCGCCGCTACAGCCGAGGCCATGACCGTCCCCCAGCGGCGCCTGGCCGGGCTCTGGCCGTGGCTGCTCATGGCGGCCCTGCAGGTGGTGCTGGGCCAGCCGGGCCTGGAGTCCGAGCGGCCGGCCCTCCGAGCTGTCATCAAGGTGACACTGCTGAATCAAGAGCAGACGGGGAAGACCATCACTTTGGAAGGGGTGTTCGTGGGAGGAAGTGCCGGCTACGCGGAGGGAAAATTAATGCAGGTAAGGTGTCATAAAAAAGCATCCGGGGCTTCCCATTCTCACTCATTATTTACTGTACCTCCAATAAAAAGAGGAAATCACTGGACAGTATTGCGGGTGGGCACCTGTTGTCAGAGTTGTAGTTCAGCTGTGTCACAGGGGCCCAGAGTCTCTGTAAATCAATAGCACCCTCAAATCTATTAGGAATGTAATACCTTGCACAAAGAGACTTAAGCAATGTAGATACAGGCTATGGGAATATTTGGTCTTGAAGGACCACAGCTTTACCACTTGGCATCCTTTTTGCCTTGATATGCAGTACATTTACATTGGCCTGTTGCTCTGATAATTATTTTGTCTCAGGGGACCCTGCCATTGATAATATTATTGTAGAAGTCTTCTATCTGTACACATGGACAAATAATTTAGAGATCAGATCAGTATTACTAAACTTGAATGTGCTCCCTTCACAGTATTGAACAAAATATTGATAAAGTTAAATAGTGTCAACTGGAGAGTAACAATTCAACATTCAAAGTCCATAGATTACAAAAAGTAAAATGTAAAAACACACACTGTCCTGTCTTTCAGTGCATCAATCCTTCTGTGGAATGACTATTGTGGCCCCACGTTTCTCTAACCTAAAAAAACAGTTTACACAGCATCCACCGTCTGATAAACCAAATGATGTTAACACCTGGACTTGTTGCTATACGCCATCAAAATACTGATAATATAGAGTGGCCATGGGTTACAGTACACTGTATCCTTCAGAGAGCTGCTCACAATACCACAGTTCCCACTCAGTATGTTATGACAGAAAATCTAATTTCTTTGAACAATAGTGATGACACACAGGTGTTATTGAGGTTAGTTTGTCTTCAATCTATTTTTACTTCTCCCTGAAAAAACATGGGTTTGGTTGAGGTTGCCAGCCTTTTTATGTGTGTGTTTTCAAAGATGGCTGCTTTGTTTTGCAGTAACTATTTATGGCATCTAATGCTCTTCCAACATTTTTAATATCAAGGTGTGGTCAAAGACTGTTTAAACAACACAGCAAATCATGTTTAGACTCATGCAAACCTATGATTTAAGCAAAAGTGCTTCTTCTTTTTTACCATTTAGAAAAAAGCATGCTGTTACCTTGCAAATGTAAAGTATATGCTCTATTCGGTGTGCATATTTAGGATTCAGGAGTGGATTAAGGCTCCCGGGCCTTAAAGCTTGGCTGTGTCAATTTATTTACAGTCTCCAGAGAAACGGGAGGACAGATATGAGGTACTGTAGGATCATGTCTCTTCTCACTCACCAGGCGTGGGAGGTTTTGTAAATGGCAAGCCAGATGCTGCAGTTAGCCGTAATTGATAAGGATTTACATAACTTCTCCACAGAGAAAGGCCAGTATTAGGGCACTGTGAAAAGCCAAAAGATGTCTCCCTCTCCAGTTAAAAGTGATTTGGCTTTAATGTGTCTGTGCGAGATGTTGACAACATGTTATGGATGCATTTCACTGTGCAGGCCAGGCAGGTGAGATCAAAGACACTTCCAGCTTTCTGGAATTTCCAGCTTCCTTTATTTGTCTTCCCATAAAACCTGGCAGAGTATTTTGTAGTGTTCCAAATGCAAACGGGCTGTAGAGGAAAAATGCACGAAAAGATATTAACCTATCACCAGTTCTCAGCAAAGAGCGTCAGCAACATACTGTACATATATTAAGGTAGCACATCGGTGACGAGCTTGATCAAGATTGTAGAAGTGAAATCTGCCCGGATTTCCTTAACGGTGTGAAGAAATGTGCACCATGTGCCACATTCAAACTATTCTTTTTATCTCTGCTGTAGTCAGAATGGGCGACAGCTTCATCCTCTTCTGATAATATCCCTGTTTTTTCTTGCATTCTGCTGGCTAAAAAGTCTGTACAGTTGGGTTTTGTCCACTCTTCTGTTTCCTTGTTTCCCTAAAGCAGACCATTGATTGTGGTTCTGTCCGAGGCTAGGAAGGTATAGTTTTGTCAGGCTCTCTTCCCAGGCTGTTCCCACAGTGCACAGAGGTGGTGTTATGCTGAAGGATGCTCTTTGTTGCAGCTTAGACTTGTTCCAACAGGTCCTCATTGCCTCTGCATGCTGCTTTATGGTCCCGCTTTATGTTCTTCTTTTCCAGTGGATGATGGTGGGGGGGGTGGGGGGGTTCCATTGATAGGTTCTCTGCTTCATACTGTCATTGTCCTTATTCTACCTTAGATTGTGCTCTCTCCTCAGTGGTGTCCAGACTTCATGTATTATCATAACCACAAAGCCAAATTGTCTTCTAGTAAGATTGCATCCTGCCTGTGAGGAGAAGCTACCCCCAGATTTTATCTGTACCACGCTGAAGCATGACAACCCATTTTCATAAGCTGAAGTTATTATTTGACACGCTGATCTTCATCAACATGTCGCTCCCTTGGGATGTCGTGCTGTTTTATTTGAATTGTCTAATTTTAGAGGTTGATATCTAGGAAATCGGCATTTAGCATTAGAAGTTAAACAGAAATGTCATTTAAAAACTGCAAGGCTTTTGTATCTGTCGTACAATGTTGAAAAAGATGACCCTTCACCGGCTGTTACGTTAAACAGTGCAGATGCACGTATTCAACCCAATTTTTTGCCGATCGTTTTGTAACAGTAGAACTGAAGTTATTTATCTTATAAATCATCAGATCCTGCTTTTTGATTATGTTTGCTAATGCATGTGAGGAACAAACTCAGAGTGCTTGGGATAGAAGAAATCCGCAGTTTCCCTCTATTCAAGTCATAAGACTTTGCTTTGGTACGCATCTCGCTCTGATCTATTAAACTGTGATCTCCTTGGAAGTATGCCCTGTTCTCTGAATGAACACGTTCATTGGAACACTGGCTGGGTTCTGGCCAGCACTATTTGGACAAATACAAGTGCTGAGGAATTTTGACTCTCTCTCCCCCTTTTTCAAAATGAAGCTTACATTATGACCAGAGGGGAAGTGCAAAGGCTTCTGGGATAACTTTGAACTTGAGAGGATTGTCAACTGTCCTCTGTTGAGAGAAGGAGTTGGAGTTTATCCTCCAATGGGCATTGTGCCCAATTAAAGGACATCAAAAGAGCTCCACCTATTTTCTCTTAAAGCCATCTTGACGTTTTTTTCTTCCTCACGCTGTATTTTTGAGTCTTTGTACTTTGAAATGTTGAATTGACCTTTTGAGAGCTCCCTTAAATACATCAGCTATAATTAAGACAGGGCAGGCAATCGACTGAACACAAGTTAACTCTGCACCACTTCACATTCTTTCGTCTCCCTTCTCGGTGTCCCACAAGGTACTGAATGCCTCCTCGGCTCTCCCTGAGCCCTCGACTGTCCGAGGCCACTATCTGCATGTTTCCCTGGCTGGCCCTCAGCACGGCCGTTTGGGAACGAGAGATGGGAGGGCGGAGGCGGCGCTCAGGGAGAACATCAAAGTGTGTCCAGTCCCGAACGTGAGCCGGGATGATTAACAAACCGAGACTGTTTACACTGCACTTCCCATATGGGCCCTCTCCTCCCCCTCCCTCTAGATTTCCTGTCCATACTTCCTATCTCCCTGGATGAGATAACAGCCTGTGCAGGGCTCCTCGGGGCTCCTCACTGCTTTACATGTTGTTGGAAGTGCTGCTGTGCATAGTGGCATAACATAAATATATATCAAATTCTTTGTTTCATATAAAGCCTCTAAACTCCTTGCTGTGTGAGAACTCTTGATGAGATGAAAATTCAATACAACTTAAAAGAAATTTGAAAATCATCAGAAAGGGATCTATCTAAAAAAACTGATTTGACTCCAAATCCGTGAAGTTTTTTGGAAGATTTGATATGCATAGCAACAGCCAGGGATGCAGATGAAGCGCAATGTTGAAAGGAATATCTTCAGTAAAGTGGCTGATTATAGGATGAGTGTGGATGACAAGCGTTACATTTTCACATGAAACTTGGTGCTTTGTCCTCACTTTTATATTTTCTTGCATAGATAGAACCCTCTAATTATTTACTTGCTAATTAATCTGGAACATCCTCCAGGGTTAAACCCACACATTTGGCAAACACATTCACTCACTGAAGTCCAATTCTTATGTCTTTTCACAACACAGTAACAGTGAGAGTAGCAGTGGAAAAAGGCCTGCTCTGAATTTTGCTGCAAGCCTCAGTGGACATTCACAGCGTGCATGTCTGGCATGCAAAGCTCTGCCATGTCCACTGGTATGGACACCATATGAGACCCCAACATAAACAGCAGTAGAATCACATCCCCATCCCTCCCATATGCCCCTTGGCGACACTGGCAGTTATATAAAGGTATGAATGAAATCACTATAAGCTCACAATTTCCCCTTGCTTACCCACAGCGCCTGTTAAAAACAACGCAGACTTTTCTCAGATTAACTGCTGTTTGTGTTAAAAAAAAAAAGAAAAAAAAAAAAGGCAATTTAGAGACAAATGTCAACTTTAAAGCCAGCATAGACCATGAGAAACCTGATCAGTGATGTTGATACGGAGATTATTCATATTCTTTTATGTGGCCAGCCCACACAGATCTGCTGTCAAGGCATGTTTGTGTTTTGTATTTCCATATGGTCATCAGTTCAGCCTGCCTGCTATTGCTTTTCTATCGTCTCCTTCCTTGAGTGATCTGAGACTACGATTCCATGTTGCCTCTGGCTCTCGCCTTGAACAGACCCCCACGTGTGTCCAACCTATCAGACAAGCTCTGGACTAATGGTTTCTCCTGAGCAGGGGAATCTGACAAAGCTGCAGCCCTGCAGCACAGGAAGCAGGGGCTAGTGCTGTCCTGTCCACCCTCTTCCACAAGAGATGGCTGTTGATATGTGTCTTAGGGCACAGGAAAGAAGGGAGAAGCAGGTAAAAGGAAAGATGGCAAATCTCTTAATCCTGCCGGCCCCCTTCTTTTTAAGTCATTAGACCAGGTCTGGAATTCATGGACGTTATACAACACATTCTTTTCTACTTTTCATAGCTCTCCTCATGCAGATCACCAGAGAAAGTATCCGTTACTTCAGTATACACTCAGTCACTGTTTCACTCATCCAAGTCACTGCCTCATACATTTGTGCAAAAGAGTGACAAGTTTAATTCCAAGTTATTTGTAGCACATCTATGTGGAGCATGTAAAAACACACACAATGCAGTATGGTAAAGGCATTACTACTGGACATATCCTTAAACAGGCCCACAGACAGGGCAAGTTGAAAAGGACGGAAGAGGAATAAGGGAACATCATTGCTGAAACAAACAGCATTACCAGCTCACATTAAAGTGAGGGATTCTCCTCCTACACGTGTGTGTGTGTGTGTGTGTGTGTGTGTGTGTGTGTGTGTGTGTGTGTGTGTGTGTGTGTGTGTGTGTGTGGCGCACACACATAAACTCACTTAAATGAAATGTTAATGATACAGGCTTTGTCTCGCTCTTCTTTTTGAGCAGTTTTATTGTCTGTCCCTCTGAGAAACCACCAGGGCACTGAAGGAGTAGCAAATGCGTGCAGCTCTTTTAAGTTGTGCCATCATGTAGCCACAGCCACGCATCCATTACAATGGAGAGCAGTGAGTCACCGCTGACTATAAAAGAGCACATGCACGCACGCAGGCACTCACGTATACGCACACCTTGCATTCATTTTCCTTTGATGGCACTGTACCTGACATAGGGCCAGGCAGCGCCAGGGTGCTCTCAGGGGTCAGTGGAATTCAATCATGTAGGGTTAAACAGTTGAGAATACCTTGGCATTTTTGCATTCCCAGTGAGATGGGTATCTTGTGTGACCTTTTCTGAATTTGTCCTGACAGTGCAGGTCAAGTGAAGCACCTGTCCTCCAACCTTCCAGTTGAAACCGATCCACTGGGAGTACAGAGGAAAGCCCGCTGATCCATGGCGGGCGTGGAGACCAAGCTATCTTTTCCCTGGAGATCAAGGCCACATTTATAGAGATTTACAGGGAACCATGTTGCAAGAGATGACAATTGCGCCATATGGTGGTAGAATTAATATGCTGCTGGTGGGGAAGTTGACTGTAACTGTTTTGTATTCTCCCCCACGTGAAGGAAGAATGTTGTGTGTATATATTGTCAAACTATGCTACAAAAAAGGGGACAGTTTTGTTGTCATTACTTAGAATTCCTCATGGAGGGATTTAAATCATCAGTACGTACAGTACAAAAGAAATAAAACGGCTTACACAGTCTGTTTTCCTCCTGAATTGTTTTGTTATCAACTTTGCAATAAAATATATTTGGCTTCTAGATACGTGAGATGTAACATGCCAAACCTTTTTTTTTATTATGCATAATATATAATCGGTGTTTGGAATAACGCCGTTTAAAAGAACGGTGTTAGGTAACGACGTTATTTTTTCAGTAACGGGGTAATCTAACGAATTACTTTTCCCGTCGTTACAACGCCGTTAACGTTACTGGACGTTAAATGCGGTGCGTTACTATGCATTGATTGAATAAACTGTGTTATCCGAACGCACCCCTGGCTCACAGCTAGTGAGGAGGTGGGTTAATAACGAGGTAAGCGATTATGATTGGCTAAGGCAGAGTCATGTTTCATGGTAGCCAATCAGAGCCAGTGTTTTTACACACATGCCAGCACGCGCCCCACACACACACACACACACACACACACACAACAGCTAAACAGAGATTCGATGAAGCAGCAGAGATGGCGAGTCAGGAGCAATCCGATGAAAAGTTGGCATTTTCAAGTTGGAGATATAAGCACTATTTCAAATTCATTGTGGTCAAAGGCAAGAACGTGCATGTAATGTGTACATTATGTCCAGGAGCGAAGACTTTGTCGACATCCGTTGTAAACAACTCTAATTTAATGAAGCATCTCACAACGACATATACGCAAAAGAAAAATATCTACAAAGTTAGTGGCCAAAACCACCGCTACCTCCACCACAGAGGATAGCTCGCCATCCACTAGCAAAGAAGGACTCGGAGCAAAGTCCTCCAAGCAGCAAACAACAACAAAAAAACTGCTCAAAAAAATCCAAATTCTTTGACATATAGCGACTTTTTTTTTTTTAACAGTAACACAAATAGTTACTTTCCCTGGTAACGAGTTACTTTTATCGTAGAGTAATTCAGTTACTAACTCAGTTACTTTTTGGAACAAGTAGTGAGTAACTATAACTAATTACTTTTTTAAAGTAACGTTCCCAACACTGTATATAATATATAAAACATATCAGGGGTATGTTTGTTGGGCGGTTTACTGAAGGTGTGTGCGCTGTCTTATCATTAGACAGGTTATATTCTGTTAATTTCAGCCAAATGTTTTCATAGTTAGTATAAGCTTTGACCTTATCGTGAGTCCCTGATACTTCTGCCCCGCCTGTAGGGAGGCGAGAGCAGCTTTTTCTGCTCCCGCGAACATCAAAGGCTCAGAAGCGTCTCTGCAGTTTTTCATCTCTCTGTTTGACTCGCTTCTCTTTCTCCCAGAGCGCAGCTTCAAATTCCTCCTCCTCACCGTCTCTCTTCCAACCAGCCCTCTCTTGTTTCTTGACAGCTCTTTAAAATGGTTGTAATTCATTGCATGTGCTTTAGTTTCAAGGGCAAAAATGGCTGCATGCACTCAAAAGGCAGGAAGCGCTTAGTTCGCAGAGAGGTTGGAGGAAAAGAGTCATCACCATACCACAGATAAATGCTGTCTGACAAACTCCCTCCCTCTCTCAGGCTCCCTGTGGCTCCTTCAGTCACTCTCGAAGGCATTTGTTTTTTTTGTATGGCTTTGCTTGCTGCTTTGGCAAATACAGCAACAACACCTCCCAGCAATGTTATTTCATACAAAGTTGTTTGGTTACTTTATGAGAAGACATAAAGTAAAAAACTATATGAACTACATATTTATGACAGATAACGTGTGCGTCAAAGCTGCAGAGTGATATTGCTAAAAAAGCAGAGTCTGCAGTGAGCACAAAGCAGTCTTCTGAGTGGAAGCACATTTTCTATTTTTCTGCTTGAACGCTTGGCTCAACGATCCGCAAGAAGAGGAGCTTTCACCTGTGTGACGGTCTGAGTCTTTATGTATGTGTGTACAAGCATGAGTGAGTCTTTGTGTGTGAGTGTGAGTGTGTGCGCGTGCACAGGAGGCGGAGATCCCAAACTGCGATCATTTACCAAACTCTATTAAGCGGTGTGCCGAAGGCTCTGTCACTTTTCGATGACACATGTCCCTGGGTCTGAACCAGAGCTGAGGCAAAGTGCTGCTTCCTATAGGGCCTGCAGCAGTCACACTCAGGTGTGCTGATGGTGGGAGATACCATATATCTAGGTCATAGGTGAGGGTAGATTTTCTAGTTGAAAATGTGTGTACGTTATTGTGTTTTCTAAAGTTAGATGAGTGGAAAATGGTTTGTTCAAGAGTCTGTTATTTGTTCACGGTAGAAACTAGCAGTGAAATTATAAATGTCTAAATGGTAACATAATTGAGAGATAATTGAAACAATTAAGAGTCGTTTGGTCTAGTGGGAGGGGCTTAACATATATAAGTCTCTGGCCACCTAAGCATGGGGGTCAGTCTGAGGGTGGCTCCAATCCAGACATCTGATGTGAAACTTTGAGAAACTTTGCTAGTGAAAACCTTGTGTAAAAAGATGTTTTTTTCTTATGTTTTTGCTATGGACGTCCTGCGTTTGTTTAACCACTTTTTTGTAAATAACAGCACCTTCACATTTTGCAACTCAAGCCATGGTGTTATCAACTTTTTTGTTCAGATTCGCAACGCTTTCTTTAACAGGATCAAAGTGACTTAGATCTTTCAGTGCTGCAAGACTACAAAAGCCACATTGTAACCCCAGATCCAGGGAGATAACACTGCTGACAAAAAATGCTTTATGTCCACAAGAGTCACATGGTCACTTCCAAACAACAAACAGCATATCCCGGTTTTGACTTTTTTTTTTTCTTTCGCCTTCTCAGAAAGGCTTCAGTGTTAGTAGTCATCATACTTACCTGCTTCATGCAGAGTTTCATTTATTGAATTAGAAAAGCTCAATACAAATGTCAAATGTGAAACAGCACTAAAGTGGCTTGAGACATGTTAAAATATTGCCCTTGCAGTACTGTAAGACACATTATTACTCTCATGAAGGCTTCGTGCCACCCATCATGGTGTTACAGTAGTTGGTGCATTAGTGTAGCCAGGTTGAGGTGTTTGTTTTCTTCAACATGGGCTATGCAGTAGCTAACAAGTAAAACACTAACAGCCTACCAAGACTTGCTCACTACATGCATTCTGATTCTTTTTGTTCATTTTAGTCCAGTTGAAGAAATCCCACATGCATTCTGCATTTGTAGCATTAAAAGATTTCTGCTATTATTCTGCTAAAAGATGCTGTCACTTGTTAGCTTGCCTGACTCACTGAATGTAGACTGTGGGTATAAGCCTGCCATTGGCCGCATATATCATAGGGCATTCTATCTTCCTTCTGCTTTCTGCGCGTTATCGTTTTCAAAATTCCCATTGCTCCGTGAAACAACAAAAACCTCTGAGCTAGCAACCTACATGCTGAATATGGCAAGTTTTGAGGAATTTGGATTGTGCAAAATGGCAGGCCTGCTTGGTTCTTTCGGTGAATGGTTGGTCGTAAAGCTATACAAAGAATATGTATATTATAAATTTGTTGTGGGGATTTTGCCATTTTAATGCCAGGGCTCATCTCCCCACATGCAAATGTTCTACCAAAACTAGTTCCCTCCCGACATGATTTTGCAAGGGCACTATCGCTGCATCCTGGGCTTAGCACCGCCCAAGACAATTGTGATTTGTTTAAAGAAATACAAACAAGCCAGAGGTTTTTTTCCCCTATAACAGAATGCTAGTGGGTGCAGCAAGACCATTCTCCAGTGCTGACACAGCGCTGTGGAGATAGGTCTGGCTATGCAAGTCTACTTGTTAGCTAATATTTGGACAGTAACGACAGAATGTGCATATGTTTCCATCCGTGGGCTTAGTGTTGTAGAAAGAGCTAAAGTTATAAGATTTCAGTCCTGATTTGTCAACATCTGTGGTTAAACACCTGTGGTTAGTGGTTGTAACAGCAAGTGCAGTTTGACACTACAGATCCCAGAATTCGTGGGGCAGAAAACACTTGTTGAGCGGCTACTTTGATAGAAATACAACAGAAAAGTTTACAGTGCAGCCAAACAAACTCGATATGAAGAGCATGCCGTGCCAACCTTGGTGACAAATGCATTGTTTCCTGTGACTGTTTCACAATAAAAGCCCCCCAGTGTTTCGCTAGTTGAATGTGTTTAATGTATAAACAAGCAGCAGTCGGTTTGCGTTAGCAGTAACTTAACACAGCTCTGTTCTGCGTCAGGAGAGTGAACAGTACACAGTATGGGTCGTATCAATAAGATATAATTACAAACAGTAACCCTGGATTAAATGCTTGCATTTCCTGTCGATCCCTTGTGCGTAGGTAGGTCATTTGCACAGGAATGGCGGACTCCGCCACTGAAAAACTGAGGATGGTAAAAAGGGGTTTGATCTCGTGAAAATGTCAAGGATTATAATTTGAATGACTTAATCTTGCTCATGTATGACTGTATCTGTGCCCCCCTTGCTAGTTGTTCATCTTGCATAGTTGATTACAGAAATTATAATGCCACTGAGACAGAAAATTAAGAGTAAACCAGATAACAAGTTTTCTATCCTAGGAATTCAGTTACGGTTAATGGTTTTAACATGTCAGTCTTTATCACATTTTCTTGTCTTCCTGATATCAGATGGCCTGTAATTGATGCAAATAATCGCCATAACTTCTTGATAGAGCGAGCTAAACAGAAACATCCAGTGAAGAAGTAGCATCAAAGATTGTGTTTCAGTGGCTGTTGTTCCCAGGGAAAAAAACACTACACAACACAACACTGTCAAAGGAAAATTACTTAGTCATTTCCTTTTTTGCCTTGAAATAGGGCTGTGTTTTTGCCCCTTGTAGCTGTTTGTCTGCTCCTAATGACTGCTGTGTGAGCTGGAGGTGAATGATTGTTCTCTGTGAACATGGCTGATCATCATACTTTCAGTCACATGCCTGCCAGCATGATATATGGCTGTTATCTCAGTTGGACTAAATTAAAGGTGCATCCTTCAGAATCAGACAAAGGGTTAGTAAGTCTGCCAGACTGATGTGTTCATTTCCATTCACTCGCAGAAAGAGTTTTTCTCTTCCATTTCAGGGAGTTTTTGTTCCCATGTGACTTGCTGCGAGAAATTGAACTGTGTCACTTGGCCTTGGGTGCTACATGCACATATGCATGTACTCACAAATACATTTCACACCCGTCCACTGCCATCAGTACCACTTGTAAGCCAGCTTCTACTTGTTCATTTGCATCCATTTTGTGGTCCAGTCCAAGTCACACAAATCCAACATGCTTAATAGGTTTTTATCAGCGGCAACAGAGTTGTTCAAGCGCTTCAACCACTTGTTTCCGAGGAACTGAGATATTAAATTGGTTATAAAGATCTATCACTTTCAGTTGGCTTGGTGTAAATATGACTAAATTAGCCTTTCTCTGCCTCTCTGCTGTTACCTCTGCTAGCTTATCAGAGGTTAGATCTGTGGCTAGCAGTAATAATTTTTGGTTGGCACTTGTTCTGCGTCATGCCATGAAATACCAGGGTTCAAATCCCAATGTCAGCACACATTCACCCTGCTGAAGTGCCCTTGGGCAAGAAAGAATAACGGAATCCCTACCAACTTCTTTGTGTTTCTTCTCCTCTTCCTTCCAATGTGTTGGGGGCAAAGGTATGGATTCAATTCCCCAAATAACGCTTTCAAATTTGTCACAATCAGGCTAATTGTTGACAGTTTAGGGTGCAAATATTTCTCAGATTATAAGATTGTTTAGGACTGCAGCACTGCATGCTCTTCATAACAGTGTTTTCAAAAGCCCTGTAGCCACTGTAAGGCCATTTTAGAGCTCTATACTCTGCAAACAGTTGGAGACTCCCTTGAAGCGTGTGATAACAATGCTGCCATCAGCCGTTTATTAGTCTTACCCAGGTGGCATAACTGATTCAGCACAGCCATGCAGTGACCTTGTTGCACGCTCCAAAAACAACTAAACCCAAACTTGACTGTGCCTGGTGTACCATCCAACAGCTCTCAGGAGAGGACTGCGTATCTAGGAGACCCGTTCCAATTGGCCATGACCTCCTGACTGGCTGCTCCTAATTAGAGGCAGTCCCTCAAAGTGCCTCCCTCTCTTGTCCAAAGTAAATACCTTGGCACCCAGCAGGAATGCTGACAGACTGCTGTTTAGGGTGCTCGGAGAGAGGCTTGGACAGTCGCTGACTCCCCTCATGTTTAACCCTCTGGAGTGTGGCGCAGCCAACACTAACAACTAACACTAGTCTGCAACGGAAACACAAATGACTTCATTGTTGAACTCACTCAAAATATGCATTGCTATCTTGGCTTTTTCATGCCAGCATGCTGTGTTGGTTTTCTACTTGGAATGCGTTCAGATTACCCTCTTCAAATGGCCTTGACCACAGACTGGGACTTTGTAGGGAAGTGATTGAGCCGGGGGAATATCATCTACATCTGGGTTACATAACCTGTGTACTTACATTTACTCCAACATTAGGCTTCCTGCAGCCTCCAAGTAAAAAAAAACAGATCCTCGCTGTTTTAATGTCAGCTGCCCTTGGTGTGCAGCAGTTCACTGGAATCAGGTGGGAGGATCAAAAGGCAGTCTGTATTTGAGGGAACAGGGCCATGATGTCTCATCAGGGCCATTCACCTGATAACCTCCTCTGTGGGAGCCTTTCCAAAGCAGGAAAAAAGGTAGTACTTGACAGCTAACAAGGCATGTTTGTAGTAGGGCTGCACAATAAATCCTTTTTTTTAATCATCTTGATATCAACTTGCGCAATAAACACATCGCGAAAGGCTGTGACATATCACAATCTATTATGATTGAGTAGATGAAACCCCAATCAACAAAACTGCTTTAAAAAAATAATAATATTAAAATACCACCGTTAAAATCACCGGGAGAGTCCTGCTAAGCCTGACTCTGGACGGTAAAACTGAGATAAGCGCTCCTATTCAAGTTGATATTCTGCTTTTTCAACTGTTGTTTGGTAAACTGCTTTTAACACAGCCATCACAGTCAGAGAGATTTTGAAGTGCTATTTTTTTCTCAGAATTCTTATCATTTTGGCGCTGGTGATTTTTCTTTGGGGCTGGCTAAAACCTCTTGGGGGGGCACCAGAAATTCCTCTATGCAGGAAAAACCCTGAGTGTTCAATTTGTTCTATAAAATAAATGATTTCCTTTCATTTGTTTGAATTCAACAATACAGTTGTTGTATTTTAGCAGAATACTGAAAGCAGAAATGCAGAACTGAGTACACTTTAATATCTGTTTATGTATCGCAAGTAAAAACATTATCACGATATATAACAACGTAATCGCATACCCCATATTTTCCTCATATTGTGCAGCCCTAGTTTGTAGGGCTGTGTGGAGTCTTATGGGCTCCTTTTTATATTGTGACGGTCTGTTGGTGACTAGAGCTGCCAAGCCCCATTCCCTCACAGCCTGCTATTTAAACCCCCAGATTGCTGTGCGGGAGTGGAGTGGAGCATGGTGTTGCTCTTTGTTCTGGGCCCTAGGTTAGGGTTAGCACAGCATTACACCACAGCAGCCCTGAAAGCCAGCTCCAAAGACTAAAGCAGAGCTGCGTGTGGTTTGGTGTTTGGTCTGCTCCCTCTGAGATTAGAGTAGCAGGTTGGCAGAGGATTGGGTAATGACATGTCTACCACTCTCGAGTCCTTGGACTGTCTGGGACCACGGGGAATACTTGAAAGCAAGACGCACACACACACAAACACACACACACACACACACACACACACACACACATGAGCATAGCACTTCTTTCTTGACCAGGGTACATTTGACCAAGACAGGCTAACATTGTGGTAACAGAAACAACATAACAAGTATAATCCTTGCCAAATGAGATGTGACATGGTCAGCCACTAATAGTCGTGGACACAAATGACACATACGGTTCCACTCATGTCACTGAGTCAAAATCTTTTCCCAGCATTAAGTCTTTATGACTGCATACAATAATACTAAAAATGAAAACGAAACAGTGGAACGTGAGACGAAGTGTGCATATTACTATTAAAACAAGTCATGGTGACAGTACGTAAAGTTGTGTAAAGAGAATTAGAATGAATTTGAAGCGATGTCCATGGCTTTGATCTTCACCCTCTTAAGGCTGTTTTACAGTCACAGCATCCGAGCTTGCGCGCACCAATATGACGTCAAAATGACGTAGATCTCGCTGGCGCAACCAGAGCGGAAACGGGAAGCATGGACGAGCTCGAGGGGAACCGGATGCCAGGACTCTCAGAGTGATTGCAAGTCTCTCTTGTAAACTTAGTGGGTTAAGATGAGTTCTTTTATTGGTGAATGAAAGGCTTGATCCGACGAAGTAGGTTATCGAATCAAATCGAAGCATTGATGGCAGTGCTGCTGCCAGTTCTGCCGTTGTTTACATTTTTCCATAGAAATAGCAAAGTCGGTAGCCTTTCCTCATTAGCGCCACCTCTGTTCAGGAGAAGACTGCAACTAGTGTCGCGACCACCACGTGGGAGTATAAACAGTTACGGCGCTCCCATGACGTCACACTGGCGCTCGACAGGTCGGCTGCGGCTAGTATACCGCACGTTTTATACTCCGTTAACATAGGTGTTCATTTTGTCCTTTTGTGCATTCTTTCCATTTTACACATGTGTGTTTGTACATGCTTGGAATGTTCCCTAGCGAGTATATAGTGTTTGGCATATCTATGCATTTACAGCATCTGACACTGGAAATGAGTGTGTGTTAGTTTTGATTGCTCTCGTTACTAATCTGATCCGACCATTACCCTAAAAAAATGACAAAATTTCCTGAATTCCAGAATTGTATGTGCATCACATGAACTCAGAAAAAAGACGGGCTTTCGAAGCAGGTACAACGGGGCAGTTGGATTCTGCGATCCTGTTTGAGGACCGTTTACATCCCACAGTATTTTATGAAGAAAATCCTGTTGAGCACTCGTTACAACAATGTGTCCTATATGAGTCAGGAGCATGTTTATGAAGCACCAGTTCAAACCAAAGAGCCAGGAGCTGAGCCAAAACTCCCAGTGCAATGCCAGATCTATCTGAGAGAGGGAGGGAGGGCTGGGCTGGGCTGGAGGGGGGCAGCAGTGTGTCAACTGCAGTTCTCTGACCTACCTCCATGCCGCTGACTTCCACTGTTTGCCCACTCTGTTAACTATTACCAAAAGGCTGTGTACCTTGGCTGCAGCCCAACACTCTTACACATACTGTGGCCCATTATCAAAGGAGACCTGCACTACAAGCCCTGGAGTCCTTCCAAAAAGGCCACAGTCACTGCTTCGAGACCTATCCCAACACTGCAGTACTATCTGAGCACTCCCTCCTGTTTTGTCTCCCCACTTCTCTCTCTCTCTCTCTCTCTCTCTCTCCCTCTCTACCTCCTCCTCCTCCTCCCATTCTCTTTCTCCTAATCCCCTTGCTTGAACATGCACATGTTGGTTAAACTGTCCTTGGCAGGTACCTCACCCACTCACACTTCTTTTTATAATCCCTTGATGTTTGCCTTCATTTTCTTTGGTGTGGTCGCAGTACAAAAACAGAGAGTAAAAACCGGAGGGCTTCACCTCAACCCATGAAACGACTGTTTAGGATTTAAATGTATTATTTAAAGTACCTGTCATACCTGAGTACCTCTCATGCAAATGTCATGTGCATGTTATAGAGTTATAACAGCAACAAGTGAGTCAAGTGCAATTATTATTCTCAAAATCAGAATGAGATTGATTGGCCAAGGATGTGTACACTTATAAGGAATCTGACTCGAGTTTTTCGTTGCTCTCAACTTTACTTACACAGAAATGGACATACAGCTAAAAACAAGGACAACAAGCTGGACAGAGGTAAAAGAAAGATTTAACTATGTACATATACATACATCAAAACATTTGTAGACAATACAATAGTGCAAACGAATGCTGGCATAAATAAGGGATGATTAATGTATGAACAGGTTGCTTTATGTACATAAGCTAGTTGGATATGATATGCATATACATCATGCTTAGATTTATGTTTGACAGATATTTACATATTTTAAAGAAAACAGTGTATATAAACTATAAAAAAAAATGTAATTCTCATGATCAACTCAGCCACTTATTTTCTTGATTTCTTGAAATATCAGAAATTTTGTACAACCAACAGTTTACTATCCTAGACAAAACCCCTGCACATTTGAGAACCATCACATGGTTGGGATTTTTGCCTAAAAAATTACTTAAATGATTAATTGATTAACAAAATGTATTCGTTTGCAGTCAATCAACTAATCGATTAATCAACTAATTGTTTTAGCCGTAGAACCAAAAGTTCTTTGAGTCAGCATGTGAAAGTTGGATCAGAGTATGTTGAGTGGTATAAAAAGTTGCTTTTTTGTGTGTCAAATGAGCAAAAGGTTCTCGCCCTTTCAACTCCGTAACTGAAAAAGTAGCACAATGCTGAGTGCGGATGTACTGTAGTTGCTGATAAATGTTTTACACCAGTTTATCTCATATCACATCATAAAGGCAGCATATGTGATCCACATGTAAATATTGCAGTCACACCAACTCCTAAAGCCAAAAGACAAGACAGGAAGCTGCTATCACTACCAAATTGTTATCACAACTTTATGATTTCATTATTTCTGATAGCTAATTACAATTTTGTGCACATTTAGCCGGTTTTCATTCATCATTCTGAGATATCAATTCAATTATATTGCTATCTTGAGATATTAAACATGAATGTCTTATGATGACCATGGCTTTATTATCTTGTTATCTTGAGATGGCAGACTCGTTGTTGCCTATGTGTTTTTGGCAGTTTGTCCAAACAGGAAGTAATCATAGACAGGAAAAAGGATGACCCATCAACTTATTAGATTTCAATCAATTATTGACTTAAAAGTCAAATGACCAAATAGTGACTAAGCCGACTTGGATAGAATCTTTATCTACAATAATCTAATTAGGATGTTGGCAAAGCCATAAATTAGCTTTCTCATTTTAAGTGAGATATCTATGTCATGATCACAAGAAAACCATTTTATCTGGAGGTCATTATGTAATTGTATCATTAATAGGCCCTTTGAAGACCAGAAAATCCCATTTAGTTATTTTAAGATAAGGAGATATGCTTTAAATTGTATTTCCCACACCAATGGATTAAACTATTAATGTGCCTGATTCTTCCTGACATACAGTACAGTGTTTTTCAGGGTTTTTTTTTATACTAAATTAGAATTAGAATTTTGTGTCTTTGAGTTTTGTGCCAACATGTCACAAGTCATTCATTACAGCCAAGGTCCAAATATTGAATAATGTATGCCCATCTCAGTTCACAATGTAATGCATTTGTTATGCCCCCTGTTGGCCATATTGTTCATCTAATTTTAGGTTGCACAGACACTGTGTGTGTCTGACAGTACACTCATGTTATGAGTTTGACCACAGAATTAAGTAATATTTCCATCTACTCTGCAGCATTTTCATATTCACTATTAGGACATGTTGTTGTGTATTTTAAAAGAATTGTAGTTTAGAGGAGATGACAGTAGCCAGGTGAATACTGTGAATATGTTCCTATCTGTATGTTTGTCATAGTGTATTATGTTGCTTATTTAAACAGATGGCAGCCTCATACTTGAACCAGGTGCTCACCCATATTAGGTTGAATCTGTCTGTACACATGGCACTCTTGATGGCATGTAAACAGACTTTGAAGTGTGGATAGTTGTGTGTGTATTAAACTTGGAATCTGATTCTTTATAATTGACATGTATACACAAAGTGCTATGAAGTGCGTGTGTGGCACGGACTGTATCTGAAAGTGTGATGTTAGATGCCTGTACCTCTCCCAAGCTCACTTCCTCTTCCCAGCAGGAAGTCCTGGCCTTATTATACCCTGACAAAGCAGTGGAGACAGAAGCCTTATCTCTGCAGCTGCTAATTAACTCTGAGGCTTTTACTCTCAGTCTTTTAATGCCAGGGGGGTAAATGATTAGGCACACAATAGAAGCACTAACTCTCGGTTTAATCCCTGACCTGAATGTGCTTTATGATGTAAATTAAAGTTATTAAATACATAATTAGCTCACCTGCAATTCTCTAGCGTCTCTTCTAGTAAATGCAATTCAGTCAGATTGCATCTGCTTTTAACAGCCAGACACAACATATTATACCAGCAGCAGATTGATTATATCATTAAAGATTAAGTGGGCTTTTAGACCGAACCGTGTTGGTGCGGGTGTGTTGCTTCAGGTACCGGTGAGACTTGATATTTTATCCAGGAAGCCCAGTTTTGGTAAAAGCTCTATGGACCTGAAGTCTTCTCAGACACTTAAACACTGCACAGCGATTTAACGCTCTCAGGTTACCTCAACCCTGGAAACCTGGTAATTTGCTAATGATCACTAAACACAAAATACAGATGAGACTGATGGGAGTGTCATTTGTTTTCTCATTTATTTGATGATATACCAAAGTATTGGACACATTACAATTTTGACCTGATGGATTCCAACCCTGTAAACCTGGGTTATCAGGATATGTATGCTGCAGGGATGTCAAATGAATGTATACATTGTTATATTACTTTAAAGCAAAAAAACTAAAAAAACTAAATGGAAATTGAATCCCACAGAACGTGTTTTGAAATTACACAGAGAACCAAAGTATTGGAGACATTGCAATTTTGACCTGATGGAGTGGAGAATTTTTTTTTATCCAGATTCATCCAATATTTGAGATATTTCAGTCTGGACCAAAGTGGTGGACAGTCTGACTGAACAGACCAACACTGCCATCCATAGAGCCATGGCGCTAGCATAACAGGAATTCTCAACTCTTTATTTGACTTTAATATGTGTGTGAATGTCAGTGCTGTGTCATACAGTACACTGTGTGAAACCTGAAAGTTACAAAACAGGTACAGATTTTACAAGCGTTGACTACAATTATATGACCTGTTTTATGCTCTGTGCCTATCGGCAGTAATCCTGTTTGATTTCAGTCTGGCCGTGTTGCAGGGCTCTTTGTAGTTTGTTATTTAACAGTTTGCAGTTCGTGAGAGCTCTGCTGAAGGGCTGGTAAAGTGAGAGTTGGTTGGCTTTGACTTGGAGAAAGAAGGCAGACATCATTTAACTGGTGTCTGGTTGGTGCCCAGAGGACAAACAGGGGCAGCACTTTACAGCTGAGTATTGCTAAAGACGTCACAATAAAATGTGCACAATGATGCATAGGCCACAATATGGTAAAATTACAACTCTCTACTTTAAATGCCTGTAGTTGCCAGCACATAATTATGTGTAAAACACAACTGTGTTTACTCACCACCTCCTGAACACAGAGTTATTGCTTTAAACTGTCTAATTAGGCACAACTTGAAAATTGGTGACTTGTGAGATCTCAAACACACCACCCACACACTTACAATACACACATACAGTACACAGACATAATATGCCCTGCAGCGACCCAGTGGTTCCAGTCTGTATGGCAGGCAGGGAGGAGAGAGGGCAGTACCCTTCAGAGGGTTTCTCCTCCACGCCTACGATGCCTTTGTTTCCTCGCATAATGTTTTCCTTTTGGGTCACCTCTCCAGCCTTTTAGGGCAGTGAAAGTGGATCTGTCCAGGCCCTCTCCATTACATAGCCCATCAGATAGGGAGCGCTAGATAAGTCCCCCCTGTATAATAAATGTCTCATATTTGATCTTCACAGGTGGGAGCGATCTCACAACACTGTAGCCACGGTGCCTCTCCTGGGACAGCTTGCACAAACACCTCCTTTTAGGAGAGGAGAAAGACACGTCCCGTTGCCTTTTTCACATGCACTGTGTGTCACACAAACACGATTTCAAAAACACACACCCTCATGTAGCCATTTTCCTGTGACCCTGTACTGTTGGTGCATGGAAAAGGTGACAGGTTAACATATCCTTGCTTGTTCAGCCCGACCAACCTTTCAGGAAGCTTTACGGTGCGAATCGTAAACGAGTTAACCCCGAACCTAGAGCCCTCTCCCCATGCCTTGCCTCCCTGCAGTCTACCTTTGGCCGGTCGGTTCAAAGTTCAGACACAGGGCCCGACAATCATTGACACAGTAAAAGCAGAACAATTTTAACGGTAAAAGATCAAAAGGGAATATAAAAAGGGTTGGCTCCAGAATAGACAAGAGATCATAAATACAGTGGAAAGTAAATAGTGGAGGCACAATGTCAGGCTGCCTTGTTAGCAGGTATAGTATTGCACGGCTGTGGTCTGAATGGGAGGCATTGGAGACATGGGAGGCAACCCTAGCTGTGAGTTATGTTTCCCGGGCTATACGGGTATGCCGTACTTGTTCCCTCCTTAGCATTCACTAACAGTCAAAGCTGTGGCTTGTCAAGCATTTTTCAGGGTAATATGTTTCTTGGAGATCATTAGCCACAGAGCATGGGGTGTGTTCCACTAGGCGGCCCACTACGAGCTCTTCCTCTCAGCCCCACCTATTGCTTCGGTTGACTCTTAGGCACTTTGTGCACTGGTGCGGTGGAAAAACAGTGATCTGCTTTTGTGCTTTTGTGCCTGCCACCCTGTTTGTTGCATATGATTGTGCCATTTTAACAGAAACATTTAACACATCTAAATGCAGAGAATGCTGGGAAGAGAAGAGTGCAGGATTTCAACAATGGCTTATATGAGAAAAGTGAATCTGTGCTGTTGCCACACTTTATACCAAAACCAATTGTATTAATTTATATTATTGCGAGTCTTATAGCTCTTTGTTAACCCCACTTGAGATATGGCTTGGAAACTTTGCATTGTTCGTTGTTTTACTGTTATTCAGATGGCTTATCTAGTGTAAATAGATGAAAAGGTTCTTTATATCAGTCAGCTATTTTAAAACCCACAATCAAAGTTTGTTTTTCCAGCAGTGGAAATAGTCAGCTTCGCCTCCATCTTTAAGGAACAGTGTAAAATACCCTATATAATCACTTAATCACCCCTTTAAAGAAACATGCATTACATTAATGTATATTAAAAAAAAATGTAGGCCATATTTATAGATGGTATTCTACAGTATGTATCCTTCAGTTCACTGAATCGGATAATCCCTGCACAGGCTTTAATCCGTAGCAAAGTTAACCGAGGAGCTGACCCCTGGCCTGTGTTGTTGTTGCCCGTGTTTGTATCCAGTAGCAATGGAAACAGGCATTTCCCCGTTTTATCTCCCTCTGTTTCCTCCACTATACAGATTCAGTCATTGTAACCTGCACGCTTCACTCTGTCATCGTCTACCCGCTTCTTTAGCCCCTATATTTTTAGATCTCTTATCTGATATTGTCATGGCAATGCAGAATAAACAGACCGTTTTGATAGCTGCAGGTTTCTCAGTTGGAACCTTTCTCTGGGTGCTTTGATCAGAGAGGCCTTTTATTCTGCCAAGAAGCTTGAGAAGCCAGGAGGGAGCTGGAACGACAATGAAGCAGCCAGAGGAGCAGCGCTGTGCCACAACTCTTCCCTGAATGGGAGGAGAAAGGAGTAGAGCTGACAACTCATAACAAAGAGTCTGAGTTTATAACTGAACTGACCTAGAAGTATATTTAATGCTGGGTCCAGACACCAAAGAGAAGTACCAAAGAGAAACTGTAATCAGTAAGGAGATTGATTCTTATTCTTTTTTTGTTGTTTTCTTTTTCTTTTTAATGTTTATTTTCTTTTATTTCATGTCACTGTTTTTTGTTTTGTAACATAAAAACATGCTACTGTGCCTTTTGTTTTATAAAAATGAGGGCATGCTACCATGGTTTTATTGTTCTGATATGACAAATATATGTGGTGCATTATAATATTTGTGCGTGTTTGTCTTGCGTTGGACCACAGGATAAATAGTCTTCACTACGGTGATGACTAATGGGGATTCTTAATAACAATAAACACTTTGTTGTTGATGCTGTCAGGTGAAACAGTGAAGCCGTCCTCGGCACCATCCCAATCACTTATCTATGTCATACAAGATGGCAAGCTGTGATTGGTCGAGGTCCAGCGCGTAGTCTGCCATGTCTCTCGTCCAAGTCGTGGTGAGAATTTAGGACGAATGTGATACAGTGATCATCTTGAAAGGCACAAATATCATGTGGTCTGATCTTGGCAGAAGTGGCCACCATGGTAAGAGCTTGCCATTTTTCCTAAATACTAACAAATTGTTCTTTAATTCTCATTTAGCTTTGGAACACTGCAGCATCTTCACCAGAGGAGAGAAATACTGCCACAGTTCCTTGCTACAGCCATACTATATTTGAAAGACAATGCACTAAGGATGTAACAATGCATCATAGGTTTAAAATCGAAATAAATGTGTAAATATTACAACCGGTTGAGATAAAAAAAAAAAAAGAATTGTGATGCAATTTTTAACGGGCATAACCTACTTTTAAATTTCACTTGTTTGACTTCAGACGTCACTACGTGTTTTTAGTTTTTTTGTTTGAAGATGTTTTCTATTTATGTAGTTATTTTGATGTGGGATTTGTTTTAAAAATCAAATTATTAATATTTTTTATTATTATTTTTTATTTAAAGTAAAATACAATTTCAGTTGCACTTTGATTAGAGGACACGTTTTTTCGCACAGTTTATATGAATTAGAGCCCGACCGATAAAGGATTTTTAAGGCTGATATCGATACAAATATTGGGTGATTTAATAATCCAATATTCCAATATATCGGCCGATATATATTTAAAAAAAACAAAACAGAAATGCATAACAAAACATAAACCGATTTCCCTAAAATAATATGATAATGCAGTTTAAAAATAAACGTGTTTGTTTTATTGTCACAACAGAACAGAGGAACATCAAAATATATTAAAGTTCTGATAAATAAAATGTATAAAAATACAAACTTAAGATCATAGACTGTAAATTAGTGGACAGAGCATGTGTGACGTCACCCATTGGTTTGTGGAGATCTGCTATGAGTCGTCCAGTTTGCCGTTACGGGCACAGCCATCCTGGTTGCGGATGTGACGATTTTAGACGAGAGAGAGGAGTGAGGAAGGAGCTGCTTACACTCTACGTTACATTACACACTTTCACTGGCAATCACATCATAGCCACGCCCTAAAACACCCCCTGCTTTATCGCCGATTTTCAAATCAACGAGACCATAATTCAAAAAATGAACATCATTCTGTGCTGCAGAAGACTTAAAACTTAAGATTAAGACCATAAACTCATTATGAAAATGTTTACTGAGGTAATACATCAAGCAGTAGGTGTGTGGATGTGTGTTCACGATTGTGTTTATGTGTGCCAAAATGTAGGTGTTTGTGACAATATGTGCGTGTGGAGTTGTGCATGAGCACTGAGCCTCTACACGGTGAGGTCATTGCTCATTGGCCCTTTTGTGGGGGTAAGGTTGGGGAGCAGTGATGCCTGCTACAGAAGGAGAGTGTGGGAACCAACTGGTCGGTGCACAGAGGATGGGGGTGGGGGTAAAAGATGAGGTAAATGTTCTGGAGCTCAACAATCAGTGTGTTGATGTCTTCATTGGGTGGCCTAGTTCTAGGAGGGCTGCAGGACAGAGCAGGTCGCCGGGTCTCAGGGCACTACGGGAGTGCTGGGCAGCGACACACACAGGATGAGCTGTGCTCGCTGCTAAAAATAACAAGATGGAATCATTCCATGAGGTGTCAAAATATGTACTCCACTTGTTACCGAGTCCAACAACATGCAGCATATGAATGGACTAAAGGTTTGTCGTGCGCATGTGTTTCGAAATTGTTGGATAAGCGCAGTGTTTTCGTTTTCAACGACATAAAGAAGCTTTGTGCCATAAGGGTGGAAATCAGTTATATTTTTATCAGGAAATGATGAAAAAAATGAATGAAAGTATAGCTGAACTAGAGCAATTTTGATGGTGTTTCATGTTATAATGCTCCATGACATGTTTTATCTGTTACACAGTGAATATTGAACTTTAGCTAAACTTTTTTTTTCTTAAATAATCGCAAATCGAATTGTAATCGCAATATCTGGCAGAAAGATCGCAATTCAATTTTTTCCCCAAATCATTCCGCCCTAAGCTGAACCTAGAAATTAGCTTTTAAATATGAACTTTTTTTATACAGAGAAGCGCCGCCTGGTGCTATGGAGACGTGTTACGTTTCACGCACGCGCAGAGCGTATGCTCAAGTCGGCGTCTCCTCGGTGTGTTTTGAGGCATTTTTTTGGACCTCGGGGACCTGACCGATCAGTCCAACTGCCTTTTCTGCCGACGGTCGACCGTCTGGTTGGTGTGTAACAGCTCTTAGTGGTACCTGTGTGTTTGCAGGTGGGAATGTTAGATTTTATTTTGATGAAATTGTCCGCAATAGAGCATTTGCTGCCATTCTGCCACCGGTCTGTTGACACTGTTTCTTTTCACTAGGGTGGGAGATATCCCATCCTCATCAGAAATACGCCTTCCTGTCATCACTATTGTTACTACCCACTTATTGTGTCATCATCATTCATGAGCAGTTTCATCAGTTTCTTGATCTTTTAGGATTGTTAATACCACATATAGCGCTGTCTCTCACCATTTACCAAACACTTCTGTTTCTTTTTCCACACACTGCCTCAGTGATGTTACCAATATAAATCTTCTTTAGATGTTTACTGTAACAGTAAACATTTACTAACATCTCCTGTTGGTACACATGAGAGTGCAGTTTGTCCTGTGCTTTACCCGGATGTGAAAGGACCCAGCTGGCTAATTTTATTTTAGCATTGCTAACATGACTTTAGTCCACAAAGTCTTTTATTGTGGGTTGGGTGATGCTATGGTGGTAAAACATCACAGATCAGAGTCTTGGTGCTGCAAATTTAGCTTTGGCACAGTTAGCAGTGCTTCCAAATAATGATTAGCCTTTGACTTTTTCTAGAAATAGCATGCACTGTTATTGTGGTAATAGTCCTCTCAGTAACTCTGTTGTCCGAAGAGGCAGCATCATTTCTTCCTGCTTGACAATACAGTAACCCCAACAGTCTTCCAAGCTACTCTCTTCCTTAGCATATATTTATATTTCTTCCGAGCACAGTTGGCTCCTGTTGGAACAATGTCAAAGCCACCCCCCCTCCCACCACACCCGCCTCTTTGAGTGAAATCTTAACTGCCAGCACTCAAAGCCTGTCAATGAAAGGCCAGCTGTTCCCCGCCCTCTGCCGGCCTGCCCAGGCCTCTGTTAGATGCTCGCCTCAATGTTAGGACCCCACCCCCCACCCCAACTCACACACACTCTCACAAACACACACAGACAGCCCGGGCTCGTGTGAAAGCATGAAATGCCATTACCGGCAGGCGTCAGGTTACGTGGGCACAGTACCAAGCTATGTCCCCACTGCTAACGAAGGATGTGGTGAGAAACGTATATGCTACATGCTAGCTGCACTTCCAGCATGCCACTGTTGCTCTGCAGTCTCTCTTTCACACACACACACACACACACACACACACACGCACACACGCAGTTCTGGAGGCCCCTGGTTGTCGGAGCACAATTCTGTAAAAGTTAACCATATGACAGAAATAGAACGCAGCAGTCTTTAATGTTAGTGTCCTCAAGAAAACACAGGCTGCTGGTGGGACCCCTTGGAAGAAATGAAGGCGAATGTGGTCAGCTCATACGTTAGCCTACTTTGACTGTTTTGAAGCTGTGGCTAATCTAACACAGTGTGGAGGAATGTCACTGCCAATAACAGCCTTTAGAAAAATGAAATATAATTACAGCTTGTTAACCATGTTGTTCACTCTCATTTTCAGACATTGACAGCTTTAACCACAATCACACTAAAACAACAGCCCTACATGTGTGACTACTAGTAAATAAAAATAAATAAAATACTAGTCACTGACTAGTATTTCATTTTTTATTTTTGACATTCCCATCAGCCTCGGCTGTACTTTGTGTTTAGTGCTAATGAGCAAATGTTATATGCTAATGAGTCATTGTGAGCAAGTTAGCATGCTGATATTAGCATTTAGCTCAGTACAGGCTCACACAACTGCTAGCATGGTTTTTCTAATGAGCTTTAAAGTAAAAATCACGTGTTAATGAGGTTCAACGTTTGAATCTAGTAGATTCATTTATATTTATATATTGTGCACATTATTTAATTACATACGTAATGTAGCCTATATTAATACTGTACAGGTTGTTTTTTCGATGCCCTATTATCATTATTATTATAATCAGTACTATTGTCAAAGAAAACATTAATACCTGCAAAAGTAATGTCCTTCAAAGTTGTAAACACAAAAATATTGTAGCAATATTATTATTTTTTTTTTATTATTACTAACCCAGGTTTCCATACAGAGTTTCACATAATCATTTAAATACTGCTATATGGATTTTTGGGCATGATTCAAATATTTTGTCTCTTGATAATAACGTTTGTAAAATGATTAGCCTACACCCTTTTCTTGATGGTTTCCAGCTTTGGGAAACAGTTCCTATTGTGTTTGTTCACAAGTTGTTCAAATGCTGATTACCTGTCTAGGATAGCATCGTTACAAGATAGCTGCCAGTTCTATCATATACAATATGCCAGTTTTATTGTATATATTTTCTTTAATTATATCATGCATGGCAACAAAATAGCCTATTGTAGACAGATAGCACACTGTTGTTGCAGATAGTAGTGCTGGTGTTTGTGACAGAGTGGAAAGATAGGTTTCATTTCCACACGTGGGAGGCATGCTCTGCATAGCCTGAGGATACAAAACGGATATCTTTTTGCGTCAGCTCATATCACTTCTTGAGTCTCGTCCATCACAGGCTGCGTTTTTTTCGACATGTTTTTTTCTTTCTCCTACTCTTTCCTCGCGTTTCTCTTTGTCAGAGTCGGGTTAGCTTTAATGAGTGGACTCCATTGTTACTTGGGGCCGCCGCCTGCTTGCAGCTGTGGATGAAACTATCTGGCATATTTGGCATGGCGCCCGTCTTCGGCCTCAGTTTCTAACGGTAGGAAGGAGGAGGAGCATGAGGAGGAGGAGGAGGAGGAGGAGGTGGAGGCCAGCACATTGGATGTGCTTGATGTGGACTGATGGACAGCAGACAGCTTGCCATGTCTGCAGGAAACAAGAGTGCTTTTCTATTCTACTCAGATGGGAGTCCATGGAAACCAAATGCTGGTGGAGAAGGACAGGGCGTTATAGTAGATGGGAGATTGTTTCCATGACTCATATAGTATAATCTGCTTGTACAATTTTCATATATGTGACAACATCAGACTGTAGTGTAAACTTTACCTCAACCTGTGGGCTCCCCCATCCCCTCAGTCATTATTATGGCCCATCACATGCTGCTGACAGTCAAAACATGATGATCTCTCTTATCGTTACTTTGTTTTGTCCGATGGGGTTAGTTTGTCATGGGCTTTCCTACTACCTGTGGGACTTTATAAATCATCTCTGACATCAGCTGAGGCTCCCATAGTCCTCATCTTTCAGCCGGATGAAGGTGATGGAACTCCCATGTTACACATTACCCAGATCAGATAATACGTAATTTGTGAAGTCATCGACAGAGTCTTTTGTTAAGCTCCATTGAGCTCTCTAAGCAGCACTGTGAGAGCCACGGCACAACCACCATGAGGAATGAGTTGAATATAACAAAGTCACATTTTCACTATACAGTACATTAAAATTAGGGCTGGGTAATATATCGATATAATATCGATATCGTGATATGAGACTAGATATCGTCTTAAAATATCTTCACAATATCAATATCGAGGTATTTGGTCAAAAATATTGTGAGATTTGATTTTCTTTATATCGCCCAGCTCTGCATTAAAATTAGATTATATTGATAGTTAATTTGTCAATTTGACAATGATTAAAAATCTCTTTCAAATCACGCTTTCAATATAAAAAAAAATGATAGCCCTAGCTTAAAGGAGATAATTATTCAGCCTATGTAACCATTCATTTTCAGGACTGAAATTTGTGATAGGTGTGTTATTACACAGGGCCGCTATCACTACAGTTATAACTGATTAAAACATGGCAACAATGCTGTCAACGCTGACTGAAGACCTGATGTTTGGTAGATGCAAAATTCTGCGTTTTTAACCTTTTGTAACTAAAATGCCATGTTGCACTGTTAGCTTGTATCACTGTCTCTCTAAAATAAATACACATGGAGTAGGAATTGGAAAGTCTTGAAATTCCAATAGCTGGGAAGTTTTACGTTTGTTCCAAAACAGTGTAAGGGCTTGACAGTAAGCCAAACAATCTGAACATTTGGAAAAGTAATTGTTGAGTCTTAGGTATTTATCAGCATTCATATTGTCGTATTGTTGTGCTCAGCGGCAATAACATTCTAGTAGTGGCTCTTAAATAAATTCACTTCCCTTACGGTCGCATACATTAGGTAAGCATATAGAGTTCAACAATGTGGTTCCGGAAGTAAAAATCCCATTCATTTTCTCCATAAGGATTTTGATAATTAGCTATAATGTCTAAACCCTCCAAGGTGGAGTGACCATGAGCTCCCAGCTTGTGAAACAAAAGTTTTTTGCTCCTGTAGAAGCCAGAAGTCCGAATGAAAACTACCTTGTTTTCAGAAAAACATGTTTAATTTGCAATCTTATTGACAAACACTACACTACCCACAATCCTAAGCGTAACAGCGACGTCTCCTGGTGGATTGGTGGAACTTGTTTCCGAACCCGCAAAACGGCTAGAGCGAGCGTCTACCGTTGAAGTCTATGATCGTTTCTGTACACAGTCTTGTACCTTTGCCTTTTTACCGTTTTCAAAATGTTATTTTGTGCCAAATCAAATGTTTTATGTTCACGATTCATCTCGTAGCTGGTTGGCTTGGTTCCAGGCTTCAAACTCTTGAATATAAGCATTAAATGAAACGTCAATGGAGATATTGAACGGGGAAAAACACTTCCGAAACCAGAGCCTTTAAAAAAAGTGGGCGGTCACTGTTGAGCTCTATGGAGATGGGTATCATAAAGTCCAGTAAGTCTAAAGATTGTCGTCATGCTCAGTGGTTTTGGCTGCTGGAGGAGATTTGACCCTGCTGCCTGTCTTTTGTGTAGCTTGTGTGTACAGTATGTCGTGTTTGTGAAGTTTTTATGCCACTCTGATCAGCAGCAGAGCGGGCTACTGTAAGTGGCCAGGGTGGAAATAAAGGATCGGGATGAAAGGGGGCAGATTACATATTCATCTGGCCCATTTAGAGGAAGCGAAGCCTAGAGACATGCCTGTCGAAGCACACTGACGGACCCATGATTACACACAGGTGCAACTGTGAGGCGCACACATGCACACACTTAAATCTCTCCCTCTCTATCCCTTCCTGTTTCTGTGTTTCAGACGCTTGTGTTTCGCCACCTTCAGCTCGGTGTGTTTTATCGCAGGCCCTCATCTCCCTGGTCTTGGCGCGTTTCTGCATGTACAGTCTTTGTCTCTTATCGCCAATCTACCTTCCTTATCAGTTCCCTTTTATGTGCAAGTTGCCAGCATGCTTTTATTTTTCCACAGTTGCTCATAATAAAGTCCTTCATAGGACGGTCCTGCTCCCAGGCGTTGATGCTATGAGGGAGAAACAGAGTGGTTTAGATACAAAAAGGAAGAGTTATATTTATAAATATTTTTTATTCTCCAATAGGGCTCTCCTCAACTTAAGACATTTTTAGTCGATTAACACTCATATGATTTTGTCGACTAATCAATTAGTTGATTTAATTAACAGATCTGTGCGCTTTGAGTGGTTGTCAAGTCTAAAAAAGCGTAATATAAATACAGTCCATTTACCATCTGTCAAACTGAGTTTCTCCACAAAGAATCATGCAAAAGCACCACTTTAAATCTGGTGTTTACCAGAAATGTGCTCATAAGTCAGTCCCTCCAGAAAAACGTGATTATGCGATCGCATAATTCAATGCATAATCAGCCAAAGTCCGCATATTTATGCGGGGGCCGCATTTTTTCAAATACGCCGCACTTTCGCCGCATAAATTGCCGATTTCCGTGCAAAATATGCGGGGCTTGCATGATTTGATAATCCCCACATTTTCATTGCAAAAAAGTCACATGTATCTTAGCAGAAAGTTGAAAAATGTTGCGTTTACTTCACACAAGAGCAGACATTTTCCCCTGTTGCCATGGGAACGTTATTAAGTGACGTAATTACGCGACGTGAACATCATCAAAAAGCTGCAAACCTCGCGATGAAGCCATGATGAAACCGCAGTTTTTGCAAGTTCCCGCAATTTTTGCAAGTTCCTGCAATTTCATCGCATAAAATTGCATAAATATCCCGCATATTCCATCGCATTTTTTAAGAAAACGTGCCGCATAATCAAGGATTTTTGCCCGCAACAATCACAAAAAAATTCAGCCATACAAATTGGACTGACTAAGACCAAAACGACATATTAGTCGACTAATCGACGAAGAGGGTGCAGCCCTGTTCTCAAATAATGTACGAATCTGAACGGATGTTTGCACTTTAGAAAAATACCTGAAACTTTGCAGGCCTCTTGGGTAAGGTCTCGCGTACTTTACTTTTTTTTCCTGATGTCTTTTTATTGTAGTTACTTATACATGATTAGCCAATCAAAGCTGTTCTGAGAAAATACAGCCTGAATCGCAGCTTCCTTGTAATGGTTTCCTGTAATGGTGTATCGTTTATTGTCCTGTATTATTTTGTTTAATATCAGAAAAGAGACAAGTGTCAGTGGTAGCAGGAAAGTTTGGTCAGGAGTTGGAGCTTCTCTTCTTGAATGAAAATCTAAATCAAGGAACAAAATGCATCCTTTTTATTAAATGCATCCTCCAACTTTTTTCACATATGCAGTAGTCCTCCATGTAGACCTGTAAACAGACTTTGATGTGTGAAATCGGTGGAGCGTTTAAGCATCAGCAGCAACATCACTGGACTGGATTATGAAATAGATATTGTAAAATGGGATATTTCACTTCATGGAGCATAATGTTTGCCTCTCCTCAGATTAATTCAGTTAGCGGTGCATAGAGTCTGAAATCCACCTGTTTGGCTGCACTGACTACAACAGTGTGTGAGGGATCTCTGGTGCCCTCTCTCTGTAGACCCGCTGGGCTCCATGTTTACAGATGGCCAACCTGCTCTGCATTACATTGTCAAATCCACACTTTATTGAGAACTAGTGTATTGGTACAACTGTTTTTCGCAAGTTTTCACAAGTGCTGTGGTGAAACAGCAGCATGCAAACTGTTTGCATGGTTGCTTTTTTGCTTTAAAAATAATGAAATAATAAAAAGCTCTTCTGATTTTTCTCTGGAAAGACTGCGACACAATTCTAGCCTCATTTCATGCAGTGGACTTTTGATGCACTGGCTTAAGATATTCTCTCATGTGTCAATTTTTGAAAACAATGTATGTATGTATGAGTATGGTCAGCATCCTCATGGTGACAACAAGACTGCAGGAAGTCACTGCACCCGGGCAATACATAGTCCCACACATAACTCCCCGTATAACTGCTCCACTTTGTTTTTGTACAGATTAAACTGGGAGACATAACGTGTTAGATTATGAGCTTTCATAGAGGTGCTAGTACAGTAGGCACATTTTGTGGACAGAACCAGGCTAGCTGCTTACCACTGCTTCCAGTCTTCATGCTAAGCTAAGCTAAGCTAACCCTTTCCTGGCTTTTCCTGGCATATTTAGCATACAGACATTAGAGTGGTATTGATCTTCTCATCTAACTCTTTACAAAAAAGCAAATTAGTGTATTTCCCAAAATGTCGAACCAGCTCGTTCAAGCGGTGCCATTCAAACACTAAACCACGGATGCGTGAGGAGAACACAGGGCGCTTTCTACCATGAATCTTGCTCTCTTTGGGGGTCTTGCAGCTTGACAGCTTAATTCATACCTGATCTACCTGCCTACGCCACTCCCATGTTCTGCCTGATTGGCCTGAAGGGCCTAATAGACGCTGTGCTTCTGAGCGGTAGCAGCTCAGCTGTCCCAGGTCTATGCCTAGGGCCAGATCCATCGCGTGCAACCGCTTCAGCCTCTAATTAAGCTTCTGAAGGGAGCGACAGCTTTTATTGAGATTAGAGATTTTTTTTTTGCCTCCTTCGTATTCCACGCCCCAGCTGCTACAAAGGCAGGAAACTTAATGAAAGGTGCCTTCCATTTATGATTTTAGATTTTATACTTGATGTGTTATTGTTGCATTTGTGCATGAAGAAGTATGAGTGTGTGGATGTGATTGTGCTTTTGCATCGTGTTTGGTGGTGGATGGAGGGGGGGGGGCTGCAGCCACTGGTAGGGGATGACTCCTCCAGATGATCCTGTGTGTAGCAGCAACAGCTACGCAGCTGGAATTGTTATCTCCTTTGATATTAGGGCTGCATGTAATGTGGAAAACACCCTGGGCCGGCTCCACTTCCTCCTCAGACGATAGGGGTTTCACATGCCAGTGGGTTTTTATAATCCCCTCAAGATTTGTAGTTTATTCCACTGAATTCAACCTTAGCTATGTTAAATATTTCCCCATCGCTGTTTTTTTTTTTTTTTTTTTTTCAAAGACCCAAAGAAGGATATGGGGATTACATTTTGCTTTGGTCTTTCTGACTCAAATCAGCCACAAACCAGCTTGGTAATACTTTAGATTGCATTGCTTTCAGTGGTTTGCTCCTGAACACGCTCTTCAGAACAAATCCCAAAGTGAAGGTTTACTGCTTTGAAGTAAATTAATTAAAGGAAATTAATTTGCACCTGTGGTTCAACTAGAAATGTCTGATAAAAGGATGTGTCAACAACTCACTGACCAATTAGGTGGGGCCTGATATGTGGGGTGTATTTTCCTCTGGGCCTTTACCACTGATGATGGCGCTCCCTTGTGACGAATGTCTGAGATTCTCGGTCTGTCTCTCTCTACCTGAACAACATGTACCTTTTGGAGGGAGTAAGAGGGAGGAAGTGCTTTGGATGTCACAGCCCGTCTACCCAGAGGGGCTGCATGTTGAGACACACCCCTCCTCCTCCCCTCCTTCCCTTCCCACCTTCCCTTCACGCCCCTTGCACTGATCTCCCAGCCCATCCAGCTCTCCTGAGGCGACAGTCCCGTCTCCTTTACTAGCACTGTCTGGCCTGTGGGGTCCACATAATGAGACAAGCGCACACTCACCCTAAAACACTGCCAACATCACTTCACCACTCTAAAATAATGCAGACTTTCTCATGCTCTTGTGCCTGTAAGTGTGTGTGTGTGTGTGTGTGTGTGTGTGTGTGTGTATAGTGTGTATGTTCATTTGTGACAGAGGAATGTCTCGAGTAAACCACCAATAGACAGTGAGGTCTAGGCAGCTGTTGTAGCTCCCACACAGCCGTTTGCTTGTATCTCAACACTGACCAATGACAGTGGATGGTCCTTAATGCATCATACAGTACCCAGTACACAAAGCCACACATAGTATATTTAAGGCACCTCCAAGTAGTGTGTTTTACATGACTCATCTATGGTTAATCCAGCTTTGGTTGTCCATTTGTTTCCTTTTCTTCTGGACATTAAGTGGACAGCTAGTTCCTCCTATTGCCAGTGTCATTATGATACCACTGGTGGTAACACTAGTTGTGTTTCCATTTATGTATTCTTATGCACATTTTGAAGTATCGCATTGGGAATGCTAAATGGAAACGGCAAAACTTCCTCAATTGTGCACCTCGATTGAGGTGGTTTTTGCCTTTGTCGAAAAAGAGTTAATCCACTAAATGGGATGTTGAAACGCCTTTGCCCAATAAGTTCTGACGTAGCGAACATTTAACTCACAGGATTGATCAGCTGTATCCGCTGTTGGCATCTTATTGGATATTCCCATAATGTGTCTTCATCTCCGGACAGCATGAAACATGGCAAATACTCGCGGCCATGAAAGAACAATTAAAACTAAAAAGGCCTCTCTCCATTTCTTTTTTTTTATTTTGTTGCCTTTGGACAGAGCCAGGCTAGCTGTTGCCATTATTTATGCTAAGCTAAGCTAACCAGCTACTACCTCCAGCTTCGTACTGTACCAACAGATGTAAGATTGGTACCGATCTTTCTCCCAAAATGTTGAACTATTCCTTTATGATGGTGTTCAATTGGAAGAAGCCTCCCACTTGTACGTTGAATTTTTTGCTTGAAAGAGTCTTGAAATTTGCTTTGTTGTAGCCGACAACTACCCGATTCCTTATTTATGAGCTACTGTATGTAGTTAAAGCAGCTGGGGTTTTAGTGGTATACCTTCAGGCGAAGTGATAAATGTTTTCCTGCGTGGGAGGTCGAGAGGGTTGGGCCGATGTTCTGCCCAAACTATGAGGGAGAGAAAAATCACAGTTAATTAATAATGAATTAATAATGAATTAAAGGTTAAAACAAGAGGGAACGAAAGGCTGGGTTAAGACCTCCCTCTAGCACCGTAAATCAGTGCCTAGTCACTCTTGAGTGTCCCACTTTGAGGAATTAACTCCCAGTAAAACAGCCATCACATGAAAGACACCCTGGGGCTACGCAGCGCTGAGTAACACAACAAGAGAGACACTTTTAGAGTTCTGGTCTTTGTACAGCAAATCTTGATGATTACATTTCATGCTGCTTGTCTGTAGATTCTTCTGAATTGTTCATTGAATTTAAACAGGAATTGATAAAAAAAAGAAAAATAGAAAAAAAAGCTCTCAGTCTCTATGTCTAGAATCGGCATTTAAAGTCAGCTAACAAATAACTTGTACATGTGTTTGGTATTGTGTATAATGAATGCATAATGGCATTAGGAGTAGGACTAATGATATTTCACTTCTTTGTTAACCTGAGTGACGTGTTCAGCTGGCACCTTGGTGCAAAGCATGTCATAAGTGTTTGTGTGCCAAGAATCACAGAGAGAGAGTAGAGATAACCACTTAAGTCATAGTAATACTGCCTAAACTTGAACAGTACAGCAGCCTGTGCTATCAGCATGACTCACATCAAGCTTTTTCATATCGCCGTGATAATAGGCTGGCAGAGTGTCAGGATGACTAAACATCTGCATGAATCACACATGTCTGCTGGTATTGATATAACAGTTTGGTCTAGGCTACGGGACTGCTCTGAATACTGAAATACACAGAGGGACACACCTACAGATTAGCTAATGCTTTATGAGTTTAGGCAGAAATAATTCCTCTGCAATTTCTGAGCCGAATCCCATGAGTCACAGCTTCGTATAGACAGATGAAATCAATTAAATTGAATAGAGGGTAATGCAGGAAACAAACGCTGGATTAGTGTGTTCAAATTGTGATTATGAGGTCATTTGTCACATAGGAGGAATTCTGTTTGAAAAGTAAGAGTGCATTTCATTATGTTTTTTTGTGTATACTGTATGTGTTAAAAGTCAGCACTAATACCACCACAGAGGCAGACATCTGACTTCCTATTGTCTTTTGTCTTCCATCTAATGTGGTTAAAGAGCAGTTAAAGACATGCTTAATCTGACTTAAATGACATTTTGAATTAAACCAGAGGACAATAGGTTACCCACAGCACTCAGCCTTGATGTATTAACACATTTAGTAGTTACTGCTAATGTGTTGCAAAGACAGTAGCCAATAATGATTTACACACTTCCAGCATACATAGAGGGGTCCACTTTCTCATATCAGTTGAATGGAAGACCATTATTACCTCCGCCAAGGAGGTTATGTTTTCGGTTTGGTTTGTCTGTTGGTCTGTTGGTTGGTTTGTTTGTCTATCAGCAGGATTACTGAAAAAATATTGTATAATATATAAATAATATAAAACTTAGTGGTATGGTGTAGCATGGGCCAATGAAAAACCCATTACATTTTTGGAGTGGATCCAAATAATGTGGGGGAAATTATTTTTCACTTTCGTTAACATTGTTATGTATATAAGATAAGTTATGTGGTGTCGGTATAGTCATTAAAATTGACACTGCATTAACATTGTGCGATAGCTCTCCGAGTGCCCTTCTATTTCACTGATGTGGTGTGGAACACCTATGAAAAACATCTGGCTGTCTTAGCTTGGAATGTTTGATGCTCTTCACCAGCTTTCTGTCCACTCTGGTATTTCACATTAGGCCAGCAGCATACATTTGGCTTGTGTGCCATTCACCATTTGGACTAAAATAGAGCTTCAATTAATTGTGTTCCTCAATTTAAATGTGAGGATTTGCTGATTTTGTCTGTTTAATATAATTATAAACTAAACTGAGTTTTTGGACTATTATTACAAAAGAAAAAAACATTTGACCTTGGACTGAGATGGACATATTTAACAATTGTTTTTTACAATGTATGAACCAAACAATTCATAGAGAAAATAATCAGCAGATTAATCGATAATGAAAATAATTAGTTGCAGCCCTGGATTCAAACATACACACTGGTGAACTAAAACAATACGCTAAAAGTGGCTGTGAGCTGTGTTAAACTGCAGAATGTATATGGCTGGTGAGGTTGGCAGTAGCAACTCCCTGCAATTTGTTTTATTTTATTTTGTATTGTTAAAGAGCTATGGATAGGGTGAAAGAAATAATAATATGATGTGGAAGAGGTGGGTGTTCCTTTCCTTTATTGTTACCTTTCAGCACACCGACAGATGTTTAACATCAGCATAACACCCACTGGAGCTTGTTTTGAGCTGTTTAACTAAACCATTTCATGTTGATGCACTGCCACCCTATCCACAGCACTGTTATTTTACCATTATCCTGCAATGATAAGCAGGTGTGAATGGGAATGGGAGGGATGTGACAATTGGGAGGCGTTGAGTGCTCTTAAAGGTCAGGGTTGGTTTGGCTCTGATGTGGTTTACCAGGACAGAGCTGGAGCGGGATACAGTTTGGCGGAGTGGCAGCTGGCCTTTGCCACCCTGCGCTGATTCCTCAAAGGGACAAGCCTGTAAAAGCTGGTTCTGATTTGCGGCCCACCCACATAGCAGCACAGCTTGAATGGACCTAACTGAGGGAATGCCGTGCTTTCCCTCAGTCTTTATCATTTTCCTGCCAGGAGTTTAATTTTATGCAGTTATTTACTGCGGTCTACAGTGGAGCTCCATTGCTTATTTCCCCTTCTCCTCCTTCTTTCCGCCGGGTGCAGGTGTGTGTGTACTCGACCGAGGAGATGTGTTGGCTTGTCTACAAAGGCTCCGACGAAAGCAAAAATGGATCAGGAAATTCTGGTTCTGGTAAATGCTACACACCAACCCCTGACCCGCCCATAGCTGCAGGAAAAAGTGATGAAAAGTTATTGCTACATTGTTGTTGTCACCTGCCCGCTGCTTAGTAGAATATTCCTTTCCAGTAGTCTTCAATTAGCAATATACTTTAATGATTTAATTGGTCGGACAGAATGTAGGAAAAAACCCGATACAGGATTTATTTTTTGTGCCTTAGGCCACGGGTCTTCAACGTTTTTTAAGCCAAGGACCCCTTAACTGAAAGAGAGACGGAGCAGGAACCCCCTACTACAAGTCTTGCTTTGCCAGACCTTCCTCCACAGCGCTGCAGAGGAGGGTCTGACTAGTCCACACAGCATTCCTGGATGGGAGAAAAACGTGCTCTGGTTTATTGGCATTTCTTTAAACCAATCACAATCGTCTTGGCCGGCGCTAAGCGCCGAACAGAGCAACGGTGCCGCTGCAAAATAGCCTCGGAAGGAACTTGTTTTAGTGGAACGTGTATGTTCAAAAGTTGTTTAAGTCGTGCAACAGAAAACAGATTGGACAGATAGTCTAGCTAGCTGTCTGGATTTACCCTGCAGAGATCTGAGGAGCAGTTAACCATAGTCCTCAGAAATCCACCGGAGTTTAGAACGCCAACACAAAGAAAGAGGAAGGTAACGGTCATCCGGCCTAAAAAACGGACATCGGCGAAAAGACATGCATCTGGCGGAATTTCCTGTGGCACTGGAGCAACGGCGAGGATATAAACTACCCTACTACATATATTGTATAAAATGAAGTTGCATAATAAACTGGTCATTGTTAGAGTGCCATATAAAAAAACAAAAGTGCAGAAAAGACAATAAAAAGCCATAACAAAAAAATAATAAAAAAAGAACAAAACAAAATGCAATACAATACAATATTTATGTGTAGAGCGGCCTAAAGCCTTTATACCTTGTTGCATAGAATACTAAGCTATTAAAATAGCCTACTAATTGTTGCCATGTTTTAATGTTAAACATACATGTAGCACCGTGAACCCTTAAGATGAACTGTGTATGTGGATGGCCTTCGTGACTACCTTACCTAAAGGCCAGTGAATAGTGGGGATTTATGTTTGCTAATTATATATATTAGATTCATGTTAAGTTTTTTAAATTTTTAAAAAAACTTCAATTTCAACAATAATTTGGAGGCCCCCTTGCATTAACTCTGAGGACCCCCTAGGGGCACCGGACCCCCTGTTGAAGATCACTGCCTTAGGCGGTTCAGCAGACGAACTTGACTCACATGACAGTTAATAGGCTACTGCAGGACTGTCAGCATTGTGGACCTTCCAGTTGACTCCAGTTTAGACAGGATTCTCGAGTCTCCTTTCATGTCATATGAGGTCACCTTCTTTTGTGTCCACTGCACAAACATACACACACCGTCACAGAGACACACAGATACCCATGGTCCTCACACCCTCAGGGCCAGGGGAAGGAGACCCAGCAGAGGAAGTGTAGAACATAGATCATGTTGCAGGGCCAGCCAGGTCTTTATTGTAAAGATGAGTTGATCTGTCTCTGTGAATGGGCCTTGTTTCTGTCAGGAGGGTCCTATTTGTTGCGTAGACCCCTGGACCTGCCTGTAGGCGCTAACCGCAGAATGCCACAGTGGAAATTTGAATTTCTTTGTAATGCAGAGGAATGCCATTCATGAATTTTTCACTCGAAAATAGATACTGGACCCAATGATTCATGACATTGTCATTTTTTTTTTATGGTCTGACACATTTTGGATTGTGCAATAACGCAGGCCTGCTGGGTTCTTTCAGGGAATGATTGTAAAGATTTACAAAGAATATGTTTACGGCATTTACTCTCTAACTGGGACGTTTTGGGACCGATTGGTGGGGATTGCTGTGGATGAAGTAACATTACACACGGCAATACACTGGTAAGAGTAATTATGTATAACCATATATCCAGCTAATTTAAATAGCTCACGTTACTGTGTTGTGTGAACAGCTTACTTCATTTAATATTGTTTGAGGCATTTTCTTTTGCGAGGTGCAAATGTTCCACCAAAACAAGTTCCTTCCCGAGACTATTTTGCAGAGCCACCGTCGCTGCGTCCAAAGCTTAACGCCGCCCAAGACTGTGATTGGTTTAAAGAAATGCGATGTGAGACTATGTCCAAAATAACTCCGTACCAAGTAGTATAGAAACAGCTCCAGTCAAATGATACCTGCATTTGATCCTTTTAGTACCCAGATCTAGAAATTACTATTTGTATGGTTTTGCTCGCAGACAGTCACGCAAGTGTTCTTCAATTTAATATGCCATGAGATTGGCCCTCTTATCGCAACAGCAACAACTCATACAGTCTGTAGTGTGGTGAAGTCGAGTGTGGCGTATTTGATGGAGTTGGCAGTTTAGCGTGACATGATGCCACCTAAACATTCGAAAGTATGAAAATGGAAGAAGTGGTGGTGACATTCTACCAAACTGAATGATGGGTATTGAATAAAGTAGAAAAAAAAAATATTAATTAAAGTACTCTATTGGTATCAGTATCACTATAATGGCACTGGTATTGGTACTGGTTCCGTTATTTTTCAAATGATCCCCAGCCCTATAGATAGCAACAAAATACACAATGAGAAACAAGAACAATACAGAAGTTTTTTATTTTTATTTCATGGGACCTTTATTAAAGTCTTGGTTTGAGACTATTGTTTAGGAATGCATAACAATCCTGAGCCATACTCAAGGTCACAGCTGTGATGTTACCCTTCATTATGCATACAGTAAGTAGGGTAAATACGTTTTCTAACCTGCTTTTTGGTTATTTCTTCATTTTCATTATCAATTAATCTGCAGATTATTTTCTCGATTCATGAATTGATTGTTGATGTAAAGAAAAGCCACAGTTTCCTAAAACTCAAGATGACATCCTCACGTCTTGTTTTGTCTGACTAACAGTCTAAAGCCAAAAACATTTAATTTACAATGATATAAAACAATGTTGAGCAGCACATTCTTATACTGTATGTGAGAAAGTGGAACCAGCTATCTTTTAGAAAAAACATGACTCAAATGATTTATCAAAATAGTTGAAGATTAATTTTCTGTCAATCGATTAATCGTCTAATCTCTGCATACCACAATATCCATCATGGTTTCTTTGGAAATTATAGCAACATTGGACAAGACAAATCTTGGTATTGTTAAATAATGTGTGGCTATGCAACTTTCCTTTCTCTGGTAGCATTGTGTCTGCCAGCTGCAGGATTCCTTTATTGAATAAAGTCTCCATGTGATTCCAGCCCTCCTGCTGGTGGCAGCCCGCTGGTGTTTATGTGCTCAAGGCTAGGCTGGTCAGGACTGTGAAATTGTAGGCAGAGGATATGCCCTTGAGGATTGCCAACTCTCTCTATGTCTGTCACTGATGGCCTAGGCTTATGTCCAGAGCCGTTGGGTTAGCCACCATATTAGAGAACAAAGAAGTGCCAGCTAGGCAAGGACACAAGGGGGAATGTCTTAATGGGGCCCAGAAGAAAAGACTCACAAGTGAAGAGACTGACCCCATGAAAAGCTGAGATTGAAATAAATATTCCATCAGGAAATTACTTAAGGCGCTCCCTGGAACTGACCCCAGACTGGTTTAGTCATTTGCCAGAGGCTAAAAGACAGTAGCAAAGTAAGGACGGCAAACTTTCTGTCAGGGACATACCTTCTCTTGGCACTGAGGATTCAGAATCTCTGTTTACGATGAACCCAAGCCAATGATAGTAAAAAGGAAAAAAATGCACACAAAACTGGAGTGGAGTCTGGGTTCGCCTGTGATTGAATTGAGAGGCCTTCTCTGTTGCTGCCAAAAACCTGCAGAAAAACAGCAATGTTTTGTCTGCGGGCCCAGAGAACTCCCAGGTTAGGAGCAGGACTGTACAAGGCATGGCTGAGGTAGATGAACCGCTGCTGCTGTTTTTTTTTATGTACCTTCCCCTACTGTCTAAGCTCTGTCTCGCTCTCACTGGGGGCCAGTAGTGGAGCGTTGCCCACTTGTGGTATCGGCTGGCCCCTAAATCACAGACTGACTGTCCCTGCTGGAGAGATTTATCTAGCGGCTACCAGAATACAGCAGCAGACCTGCCCTGCCAGGCGGCACAAGTACCAATTTAAAAAGCTTCCCTATGATATGACAGCGAAGTGGTGATGACAGGCCACGCTCTGTTCCGGGCTCCCCTACCTTTCATCCCACAGAATACAGAGGGAGAGCGCGGGAGACTGCTGAAAGGCCTTTAAAGTATGAAGTAGGGCACCATAATGTTGCCGCTGCGGTAGAAGGATGCCTTGTGTTTTGGTGTCTGAGGCAGATCGAGTCTGGCTCAATACACTGGACATACTCTTATCCTTCTGTAATTATGCGCCAAATATATTTTAATGAGGAATGATGTCTAAATAAATGTCATTTGTGCAAAGCCATTTTGTTTCCCTAGAGCGTTTGGAGTATATTTTGGATGTCGTTCTATCTACATATTTTTTTTTTCACAACTGGCACCCAGACAGAACTACAGTAGGTGAATGCTGCGGAGTTCATTCACCGGACTCGGGGCTGTGTACTGATGTCCACAGACTCTTCCTACTGAGATGGCACAGTTCTGTGAAAATGAAAACCCTCCAATGGCAGACAGCAGCAGCAGCCACGGCTCAACTTTAATTTGTTAGTGTCTGTGTGTGTACTGTTTACATACTGTTACCAAGTAGGACAAATGATGTATGTGTATATACACTATACTAGACTTTTATGAGTGTATATATGGAAGTGTTTCATGGTAGCGGTGTTGAGTGTGTGGTGCTGTTAGAGAAGGCAGATGTTATCATACAACCTTCTGCATCTAGTATTTGAGACTGCCGGCACTGAAAAGCACTCATGTATTTACAGAACTAGGTCTAACTACCTTTAATTTAATCATATTTGCATGGAGAGTATGGGTGTAACTATGTATGTATTCACACTACCCTAAACCACTTGGTACGGGACGTTAAGTACACCAAAGTTAAGACGTTAAGTACACCAAATAATAACAGTGTTTGGAGTCTAATTACAGTTTGCAGTTTGACGCACGAGGAAGTACGGTAAATTCAAAAAGAACATTTTGGCAGCGTGTCAGTTTGTGACTGTTAGCTAAACACGGTTCATTAGTCAGATTAGCCCAGTCTGTTTAGCTAGAATTACCTTCAACGCAAATTAGAGCTTAGATCGGCCCAAAAAAATCAAGCCCGAACCTGCCCGAGCCCGAGCACGTTGTGTCCGAGCCCGGCCCGGCCCGACACATTAACTGTAATTATGAGCCCGAGCCCGATTTAAACCCGACAATTTTTTAATACGTGGGCCGTTATAACTGACGTTCTCAACTACAATTCAGAGTTGTTTGAACTACAGAATCTGTTTAGAATAATACAACAAGGACGAAGCATGTAAACTGCGCTGTTTGTTTAGAATGGAACGGATCGCAAGTGGATCTGAATGAAGAAACGTAAAAAAAAAAAGAAACAATGATGAACAACATATTGTTGTCACTGCCCACGACTTGTTTAAACTGCTTCCATACCTCCGACTTTCCTCCACACTTGCTCAAAGTTAATTCTCCTGTTTTTCTTTTTTTCTTTACATCTTCAAGCTCCCGGTGTGATGCGTGCGAGAGGAGGAGACTCCGCGCATGAAGTGCTGCATTTTGTAACTGCAGCCTAACTTTTGTACACATTTGGCCCGAGGATGTGGCGGAAAATAACGGCCCGAGCCCGACCCGAGGTCCGGTCTGGCTCAGGTCGGGCTCGGGCTCGGGCCGAGAATCTAAACTCTAACGCAAATGAGAAGCCAGAGTAGGGAATAATCTAGAGAGAGCAGAAGTGAAAGTGTAACATCCGTGGACTGGAAATTCAAAATGAAAAAAAAAAAAAAAAAAAAAAGAGCATTGCACAGCCCCGGAGATTTCAAACCAAAACGGGTTCAGAAGTGTTTTCAAATTTCTCTGATTTAGGGGCTCTGAAACATCAGAGCAGTGTGAATGGGAGGTGTAAAAGTAGCAAAAGATATTCATTTTTAAACTAAAATGTAGCAGTGTAAATGTAGCCTCAATGAAGCCAATGGGGGTAAAAAAAAATTACGTGCGCTGCCACATGCCTAGTTTTAATGCTAACAAAATGATCTAGCATCTAACTTAGTTAAAATCACAAATTCTAATTGAAAGTGCTGTAGTAGACCCTCACTTATTTTAGAATCTGGATAGCAAACCCAAGAACCCGCTTCACTTTCTCAAAAAGACAGATGACAGAAATCTGCAATGCGAGTTTGCACTGAGTTACAAAAGCTAGTGGAGCAGCAGCTAGCCAGGAAATGGCAGTGTCACCTGACAATACTCAGCATATGCTCAAAGTGCATATGTTAATTTGTTTGCATATATTAAAGTAGTATGAATAAAAAGTAATTTCTGTCATTTAAAAAATCCATGTGTATTTCCATCTCTCTCTCTCTCTCTCTCTCTCTCTCTCTCTCTCTCTCTCTCTCTCTCTCTCTCACACACACACACACACACACACACACACACACTGGTTGTAGGAGAGAGTGGTGATCCAAAGGGCAGCAGTGTTTACCTGCCCACTTGAGTGGATTCCTCAGCCGGCTGGCTCAGACGCTGAGGTAGAAGCTCCGGTGCCTGCGTGTCTACTGTCTACACCGGAGACATTCTTTGCCTGATATCACTGCCGCACGCTCAACAAAGATGTTGAAAGGCCATATTGAAGCAGGAATAGGAGTGGAGGGGTGGGGGTGGGCTGGGGGCAGAAAAGGGAGGGAGGGAGTTTGAGGAGATAGATGGACTCAACTCATAAAACTCACTATCGTCAGCGAGGCCGGAAGCCTTGAAGTGTCGGGCACGCAGAGAGAGAGAGAGCAGGTGTGTGTGTGTGTGTGTGTGTGTGTGTGTGTGTGTGTGTGTGTGTGCCGTATTTGACTGCGCAGGCATGTGCGTGGGTGCATGTGCGTGTGCTCATGTGTTGAAGTGAGCGCATCTGTGTTCGAGTAATAAATAGAGTGTGTGTGTTCCAGCCTGACGGACATGGAGCTGGGCTGAAAATGCACACATACTGTACATGCTGTGTTTTGAGCTTGCATTCATGTCACCTCCCCAAACAAAGCAGAACTTACCGGTCACCAGTTCAGATCAAGCTTTTTTGCTTGATCACACAGGAGTAGGTCATGGACGGGTGTGTGTGTGTGTGTGTGTGTGTGTGTGTGCGTGTGTGTGTGTGTGTGGGATAGGGAGATGAGGCGACTTCAAAGCGTCATGGCAACATTCTCTCCGCCCAGCCTGTTTACACTGCTCAGCGGAGTCTGCATTCCTCTGTCTCACTTTTCCATGGCATTCCACGAGGAGCTCCCTGCTCCTGGCCGCATGCCCACGCCTCAGCGACGTTTACCCCAACACCCCCTCCCTCCACCCCTACCTATATAGTGCATATATCTTCTGTACACACAACTGTACACTCCATTTGGCCCGTTAAAACAAGAAGCAACCCAGCTGGGACACAGCACCTCTCAGCAGGGCACCTTCAGCGAAAAGGAGGGAAGAGTCTGAGGTGAAGGGAGGAGATTAACAGTAGACCTCGGATTTCCGAGTTCGGAACTCGGACAACCACCGAGTACCCCAAGCTCAAAATCCAACATGGATGCCCCGTGCATCAACAGTAATGAAAGCTTTAGTAACACACAGTTATTAGCACTTCGGTCTTATTTGTGTCTCATTAAACGTACACACAGACCTGTTCATCTTATATATGTGGATATGTGCTATGCTCTTTGTATGCACAAAAAACAGCGTAATGCACTGTTATCAACTAGTATGGCTAACAATGGCTAACCTGGCTAGAGCTAATGAAAACAATAAAAATCAGACTTGTAAATGGAACGCATTCAACTCGGGTGTGACGTCATTCCCAGCTCCGGCTTCCGAGTTCTGAGGTGAATGGAACGCATGATAAGCCGCCCTTCTTCCTTTTCTCCCCCTCCACTGACAGACTCAGGTGGATATCCAGACGCACAAATGTCAGTTTCGTTTGCCAGACCCTCCTCCAAAGCGCGCTGGAGGAGAGTCTGGCTACTCCACATAGCATTCGGGGATGGGAGGAAAACGTGCTCTGGTTTTTTGGCATTTCTTTAAACCAATCACAATCGTCTTGGGCGGTGCTAAGCACCGGAGAAAAGCTGCGATGCTGCTGCAAAATAGGCTCGGAAGGAACTTGTTTTGGTGGAACGTGTACGTTTGAAAGTTGTTTTAGTCGTGCAACAGAAAACTCAGATTGGACAGATAGTCTAGCTAGCTGTCTGGATTTACCCTGCAGAGATCTGAGGAGCAGTTAACCATAGTCCTCATAAATCGACCGGAGTTTAAAATGCCAACACAAAGGAAGCCCAAGGCAGCAGATATCCAGCCTAAATGAGTGAAATCTGGCAGATTATGCGTAAAGGATATAGACTAGTCCACGTCCCACCGACATTGGACAGAAACATCTGCGCTGGTTTGTCTTGAAAAGCTCTCAGCACATTCCCTGACCATAAATCAGGTTGCTTCAATGTTTGCCTCAGAGCCAAAGTGAAATATAGCAGCAAAAAAGAAAACAATTATGCCGCCAGTTACAAGGTGTGTTGCAAGCAGTCGGCGGCCACATCAGAGAAGTTTGCTGCTGATGTTTTTGTGACTATTTACTGTGGGGTTGCTAAGGATGCATCATGTGTATGTGCCATGCAACACGGTCACATAAACATTTGCGAAGAGTAAAAATAACATGTTGTGTTTACTCGCTTTTTGCCTTTATGACTGCATTTCTCCAGCATCGGCCGCAGGTGATTATGGGATTCCCTGTGGGGTGGAGTGGAGGGACCGTGGCAGACAGTGACATCTGTGGAGAAATATGTCTCTTTTTTTTTTTTTTTTTCTTTCCACGGGATCCTTCCCTGGATTAAATTAGAGATCTTCCATAACTGAAGAGTAGGTAATGACAAGTGCACAGTAAAAAAAACTCATCTGAAAGAGTGCTTTTATGGAGTTTTCATCTTAAAAGGAGACACTGGAGAGATCTTTCTTCTTTCTCTGTTTGATTTTGTCTTTCCAGGAAAATAAGATTTAAGGCTGAACATGCAACCACATGACTTGTTAGTATGGAAAGGTTTTGCAGTGTATAATGTGTGTACATACTTGAGGACAGATGTTAAAGGATTCAACTGTGAGGAAAGAGGAAGTCAGTGGGTTAAGTCATTTTTGTCATTTGTTTTGAGCAGATGAGAGGATGGGGATGCCTCACGGGGTATTTCAGGGAAAATGATTTACGGTGTAAGCCCTAACCCTCGATAACAGCTTTACATTTCTCTGCAACCGTTTATAGTTAATTCACGTTTGAATTGTGTTAAGCAGCAAACAGGTGAACCACACCTGCTGCCAACTGGGTGACAATATTGGAAAACTGCATGATCCATCATACAGAGCCACATGTCAGAACTTATATTTCACTTATAAAACCAATTTAAAGCAGTACTTTGCATTTTAAAATAGCACTTGCAGTATATTCAACGTGTTGATTTATAAGCAAAAAATGAAAATATAGGAAAATATGATAGTAAATAGGGGACAGTTAGTCACATATACTTCAAACTGATGTCCATTTATGCTCTTTATTCATTTATTAAATGTATTGATTTTAAATGGCAGTTTTATAGTTAAGAGTTTCAGGCTGTCCCTGTCCCCACACAGGGCTGCATCTCTCACTGTACAGGGGCATGCATTTTCAGCCCACAAGCTGCGTTTAGGGTTTAAAGCTTTATGGGGCTGACTGGAAGAACAGTTGGAAAGCTGGAGCAGCAAGAGGAAGAGGGAAGGGAGAAAAACAGCTCTCTGTCATATGCCATAATAAAGTTTGACCCCTCTTTAAGAACAGCATACTGCCACAGATGAGACTTGTAGGTGGGGGTGTTCAAGGGGGGGGGGACATGGGATTGCATTTCCAAATGAAAGAGGGATGTTAAAAAACACCCCCAGCAGCCTACTGTTCTTTATTTTATGTGCACCTGTCTCTCGTTAAAGAGAACCACACTCTGGTGTCACCGTCCTTACCGTCTGTGTAGAGTACAATTTTTTCTTTAGCCACACTAGCAGCATTCATTGTTCCCAGAGGATGAATCCTACCGACTTGGCTGGTGATCCTCTTGCACCATCATCAAGTCGAAGTGTTCCCTTATCCAGTAAAATATCTCATCATCTGCTGATGGATTGTTTTATAACTTGGTGTAAATCTGTGGTTCCCAGACCTCGTATTCTAATAACCTTTTTTTTTTTTTTTTTTTTTTTAACCCTGACCTTTCCTCTACTGCCACCATGTGGACATTTGTAGTTTTCAGTTAAATGTGTTTACAACTGCTGGATAGATTGCCATGAAATTTTGGTACCGATATCCATGACCCCCTCAGGATAAATTGTGATAACTGTGGTGATCACTTCAATTCGTCCAATACTTTGGTTTATGATCAAATACCTGCAAAACCAATGATATTCCCATCAGCCTCCCCTGTACTTATAATTAGCAAATGTTAGCTTGCTTACACACAACAGTAGGTGGATGGAAAGCCTTTTGGCTAATGCTAGCTCTGCCGTGAGTTAATTAAGCATTATATTACTAATGTAAAGCTTATGTATAGTCTATAAAATGTGCACTCTGACATGGATACAATTTAACAATCATAAGTCCAAAAACACAAAGTAAAGTTCAATTACTCACTACACAAAGTCAATAAAAAGCTCATAATTGACAGTAATTTGGGTACATATTAGCTCATAACAGACAGCTCGTCCTGTTTCTCTACCTCATATTTCCTTTTTTGTCTGTTGCTTTGTGTCTCTCCTCCTATAATTTGGAGTTCCCTTCTGTGAACACCCTTCCTCATTCTCCAGGCTAATCTCTTTCCACATAGCTGACCTTAAGTTCCCAACCGTAAATGATTGACACATTGAAAAGTGTGGGTTTTCTCTCTGACTGATGTTGTGGAACCTGAGAGAGTTGGAGAGTGGTCCTGCAGGCCAGGGACGGGCCGGAGGAAGCCTGGAGGACGTGTGGATGTGGCCCCCGTGTCTACAGGGAAGAAGGATCACTGCAATACTAACAAACTGCTGGGTTACCAAGCCACTGACTTGTTATGACAGGGAAGTGCTGTGTTTATGTTTAACTCAGAGCTTTGAAATGTATAGCGTAGTGCTGGCCTGAGGCTGATGGAGTGGCCCTAGTTGTTGGTGGTGTGTATGTTTCGGTGTGCGTGTAATGTGTTTGTGTAAAACCACAGAACCTGTGCAGGAAGTGTGGAAAGGACACAGGGCTCCATCGTTGAGCGGTTTCCATGGGAATCACAGTGCAGCTAAGACACTTTACCTGTTGAGTGGCTCTAAGGGCCAAATCACCACACACAGAGAGAGAGACAGACAGAGTGGATTCTGCTATGATTTACTGTAGCAGCAATAATGATTATAAAAATTGGTGTAATGTGCTTCGTGGCACTTAAGGCCAATTTATGCTTTTGCGTTAAATCGACGTTGTGGGTACCTATGTAGGTACATGGAGATACCGACCCTACGCCGGACCCTACGCCGTAGCCTGACCTCTCAAAAAATTTAACTCCACGTCGCTCGGCCGTGGCTTGGTAGCGTTGCATTTCCCCTTTACTCATTTCTGGGTTTTCCTTCTCCATAAACAACATGAAATCAAGGAGAGGGTTAACTTTTCCTGCTACAGCTTACTGGCCATGGTCAGAAAGCACAGGGGAGACACTTTGTTTCTCTCACTATGACTCTGGAGTCACTAATCACTCCGAAGCTAATCACCGTCACTCTCTCACTTGCTCTACCACACACTCCCTGCGCGCACATACCGTACATGCCGGCCCTGCTATTCTTTTAAAGTGATCAACGCACACACAGCTCTGCGTGGAGCCTCCGCAGAACCATAAATCAGACTTTAAGCAGGACTGGAGAGGGGTCTGAATGTAACAACATACGTACCTTCATATGGCCTCATCCACAATAATGGCCACAATCCCCTTCAACTGGTCAGTATCTGGACAGTATTTGATAGGGATGTCCCAATCAGGTTTTTTTGCCCTCGAGTCCGAGTCCAAGTCATTTGATTTTGAGTATCTACCGATACCGAGTCCCGATCCGATACTTCTATAATAATTCAACTTTATAATACCTCCAGACCGCAGACCTACTCGCGCTTTCCGCTTCAAGCTGCTTCCGTGTTCTACTTTGCCGGCATTTAACCAATAGCGTCTCTGCAACAAAGTGATGTCATGCCGCACGCGTTGCTGTTTATGTGTGGAGTCAAAAGGGTCTAACTCTGTGCCACCGCATAACTATAGATGTGTTAAAAAATAATGAGAATATATATACATATATATCCGAGTCCTGATTGGGAGGTAACATCCAATTCCGATCGAGTCTGAAACCACGTGATCGGGCCTGATTTCCGATCACGTGATCGGATCTGGACATCCCTAGTATTTGATATATTAGGTTTGTTGCCACATCCATAGATTTCAGTTTATTGCCTTATAAATGTCATATTCAGCTTCTTTTTTTAAATGTATTGAGTACACTTTGCAATAAGGTACAGTTGTTCGCTATAAGTGCTCATCATCTTTATGGTTTTCTGTGTGCTGTATGTTTGTCACATTGGTGCTCGCAGGGTGTGTCCCTCTGACTGTCCATTCATTCTTTAGATCTGAAATAAAATCCTGTTTGAATATCTCTGCAGTGCTTAAATAAGTTTAAGAGTGCTCTCAAATAGGGCAATATTACTCCCCCACTGAGCTCTAAAATCCAGCATATTCCATGACTTTCAGACATGTCTGAATGAAAATCTGAAGCACAGATCAAAGAACAGGTGTGGCTGGACATGGTTTGGCGTCTTGGTGCGCATTGTGCAAAGTTCATCCTAGTTAAACTTTTGTGCTGCATGTTATGATGAAACCCTTGTACTCCTACTAAATCCAAGGGAAGTGAGAAAGGCAAGAAAAAATGAGGAAATGATTAATTTGAGTAAGAGTTTATTCCCCTTATGTGGCACTCCACCAGTACAAGTACTCAGCAGCTTTGTTTAACGAAAACATTCAAGCTCACTCCTCAGCTTCCTTTCTTTAATTCCAACTCCTCTTTTCCTCTCCAGTTTCTTTCTTCTCTCTTGTCTAATCCCTTTTATAGAACAGAGAGACAGTCTGACGGGCCTGGAGTTGGGGGGGGGAGCACTCCTACTTAAAGAAAGCGCCTGGGCAAATTTGGGACTGGTGGTAATTATTTGGGCCTCATTATGGGATCACGTTTCCCCAAGTCATTCTCTGTGGTAACCGTTACTGGATATGGGGCTGACGCTGTCAATAAAGCGGGTGGAAAGATGACACGCCTTTTGTTTTGACAGGACCAAAGCAGTAATGCCTCCTGTTCGTTTGCATTTGCAAAGAGAAGGAGAGGCAAGGGCCTCAGAGCCCACTTTTCCAGATGCTGTGACAGAGAAAGACCCTGTGCTCCACTCGCCTGGCACCGGGCAACCCGGCGTCACTCTCATATCAGCTTTTCATGTAAATCTACTTAGCGTAGGGTCATGAGATACAAGCCTGTTTAATCGAGGAGTGCGGTATGAGGAATGTATTGTGTATCTGTGTCATCTATGGCACAGAGAGCTGGACCACAGTGTGTGTGTAGAAGCCAGCGATGCTTGATTGTTGGTCCAAGGACGGATATGACATTTGAGAAAAGGCTTGGCTTTCAGCGAGCGCCCCCCTGAAGTAGCCACCGAGACTTTTAGACACACACTCCCACACCCAGCGCTGAGTGACTCACTCCCCTGCAGGACCACAGAGGGACTTTTTTTTTTTTTTTGCATCAGTGGATCAGTAGACACACACTCATGCACGTATATGTTCACATGCAAGCACATGCTCAGGTGCCTCTAGCAACAATACATAGCTGCGCTCTCATTTATTAACCCATGCTCTCACACAGCGGCAGGAAAGGGAGCCAATAGGTCAGTGTCTCAGCCCGTCCTGTCACCTCAGGCTCCCCCATCCCTTAACAAGCACATACACTGGGCCAAATCTCAGCAGCCACACACACTAAGTGTTACCCAGTAACCTGGGTAACCAGATTTAGATCTCTTTCAACTATTACATGCAGCCTCGTTGCTCTTTTTGGCAAACCCTTTTCCTACTCTTAACACAAACATTTGCCCTTTTTACACAATCTTCTGCCAAGTTGAATGAGAGTAGGCTTTGATTTACACCCTCAGAGGCAGATATAGAATCATTCATTTTTTTTTTTTTGTGAGTGAGGCCAAATCACTTTCTGTGAGTCTGTGTGAGAGAGAATCAAAACAGAAATTAACATTGCAGAACTGAGTTTAACATTACAGAATAAATTAGTCTAATAACACAGGCCAGCAAATAAAATACTGAATGTCATTCTGTTAACTTTGGCAACCCAAATCTAAAGCCTTGTCTCAATTTTTAAACTCACTGCTCGGCCCTGTTGCAGCAACACTCTGACTCCTGTCTCACTTCATTTTGACCCTGTGTGTGTGTGTGTGTGTGTGTGTGTGTGTGTGTGTGTGTGTGTGTGTGTGTGTGTGTGTGTGTGTGTGTGTGTGTGTGTGTGTGCGCGCGCGCGCGCGTGCGTGCGCGTGCGCGTGTGCGCGTGCAAGCTCGCATGTGGCAGGGTTGATTGAAATTTTCCCTGATATGCCCTAACCTGGCAGGCTTTCCTCACTCCCTGTCTTGATTTATACTGCATGATGTGATCATCATACTGATGTATTTCTTTGATCTCCTTCTAAACCAATCTGCTTCGTTCTGATAATTTTGCATATAGCATTTCATCCAATAGTTCTTGAGAAGCCCTATGACCTGAGCAGCTGGTAATTGAGTGGGGGAGCTTGATTAGAGGCGCTAGCTCTTTTTGCTTCCCCCTGTCTAACGCACACTGACATAACTGCCTGGGCCTGGTTCCCTGCTGGCAGCAGATGAACTAGAAAGCTCTCTTGCTGATTATTGGCAGATGAAAAAAGAAGATCCGCAGGGCTAAGCGAGGGAAAAAAAATATTATTGACTTCTCACCGCAGCTACTATTTATTCTCCTCTTTTTCTGTCCATGTATTTGTTTTTAAGGCTGTTAGATTCTTGCCTCGGAATATTTTTGGGGTAGTCTTTGATTGAGCTGCAAAGGAATGCCTTTAATCGTGGCTACAAAGGAACCGAGGGACATGTCCCCGTCAGTTTTGCAACGGATCTAGACAGATGAGGAGGAGGAGGCGGAACGGAGGAGTGAGCATTGTTAACAGTCTGTGGGGAACTGTTTGCGTGCCCTGTTGTTTCTTGTCCCTATGAAATGGAGACTCAGTGATTTGGTTTCCCAGGCCCCTTTTTCTCAAAGCTGTACAAAAACCAAATGGCTGGTTGCCATTTATATTTCAGTGGCAGCGTGTTTCTAAGTGGTAGATGGCACCAATGGTGGCACATGGAGAGTGTTCACAGCCATCTGATTGTAAGTGGTGTGGGCACATCTAAAATAGAAGATAATGCTTAGTCTTGTCAACCATGCAAAACATAGACACTGTGACCATGAGGTTGGTTGCCCTCAGAGCCTCAGAGAGCCAGAGGAAACTAAAACCAGCCGCTCCTTCTGTGCCTGTTTGGCTCAGCTTTTGGATTATTATCTGCTCTATTAGGTATGATTGCTCAGTCCCATGTATCAACATGTTTAATATTACAACAAGATCCAAACATGACCAAGTAAGCAGGAAAATCGGATTCTTCTTTCTGAATGTAGTTTGTTTTCAACATTTCCCACAAACCTATAGCAAAAAAAGAGCAGAGGTCATGGCATCAGTGAAGTAGTGTCATTAAAGGACTTTCTTTTTCTTTGTTCAGGGCCAAGTTCAACTGTGGGCCTCTAATTTGGGCCTAGTAAATGTAGACTGGTAAAGGCAGCTGGCAGCGCAGCATGCAGGCCAGGCCAGGGGTGCATGCTGTCTAGCTCCCTTAACAGGGTCTTCCATTCAGGCGATATGCGAAGGTCTAAAAACATCAAGATTATTCATTTACTATTTCACCTTAAACTCTAACTAGAGAAAGGTGTTTTGGATTTGTTTCTGGGTTTTTTTTTTGTGTCTTTGAGTACTTATCACCCTGTCTTACTCTATAGTAGTGGTAAGAGCTGCAAAGATCGGTTAGTTCATATTAAATTAATCGCCAACTATTTTGATAACCAATTAATCGGTTTGAGTTATGATTCTCTGATTCCAGCTTCTTAAATGTGAATATTTTCTGGTTTCTTCACTCCTCTGTGACAGTAGACTGAATATATTTGAGTTGTGGACAAAACAAGACATTTGAGGATGTCATCTTGGGCTTTGGGAAACACTGATCAACATTTTTCACCATTTCTGGCATTTCATAGACCACACAACTAATCCATTAATCGAGAAAATAATCGACAGATTAATCAACTATGAAAATAGTCGTTAGTTGCAGCACTAGTAGTGGTTCCCAACCTTTCTTTGTCTTACTTACCCTCACACCACCCATCATGTTCATAATGTTTTCATTTCAATGGATTTGAAATAACATCATACAATTGAATTGTCAATGTTTAGGTCACTTTTGTCAAGTTTGCGTTCATACTACTTCCACTTTAGCTAACTATTTTGACTTCTCTGCTCGCTTGCTAACTAGTTTCCTTGCACTCTCCATCACATCAAGTGGCTTTAAGGTGTTCCTACTGACTCCAGTTGGCTCAATGGTTATTGTGACAGTAATTTACTTAAGATCGTAATTATACCTATTCGTAATTCTATTCAGACTTTAATTCTTCTGTGGATATATTTCCTATCATAATTTATATTTTTTCAAATATGGTGTGCTACACCATAACATTAATATACCCTCTGGGGTACAAGTACCCTGGTTAATCACTGGTCTGTAGGTCATTAATACATTTCTCATATGGTGTTTGTGCAGTAGGTATTTGGCTGGCTGGTTTCCCAACTAGTTTCATCATTAACACTCGTAGTCGGTATTATATTAACTATTTGTGGTATGTGAATCCACTGCACTGTCCAATCGCTCCCTCCTTCCTTCTTTTATCTCCGTGACCCACCCCGGTCCCCCACTGCCTTCTCCTCTCCTCCCTCTCTCCTTGTGACAGACATGCACCAGCCCTTTGCAGCACATTACGTCAATTCCCCTGGACCGGGGATGCCAGCTGTTGATGTCACCCTTGGGTCTTTTTAATTTAGGGATTTCCGCTGGGTGAGATGAGGGGGAGCCCCATGACTTCAGCCCACAGCCACATGAAGAGGCCCACCGGGGCAGAACCAGGGTTAGGGCAGGGCAGGGTGGGACCGCGCTGCTGGGGTGTGGGTGAGCGCAGGGACTGGGCACTGCAGGGTTGATCTGTGAGCTGTAACAAGGACCAATCGAGGAGTACTGTGTTGGTGCCCTCATTGATGTCATGTGAGGAAATTAGTGATGCACGGGGGTGTTTTAGGAGCGGTTAGCTCCCTTTTGGGCTGCCGTGCAACTCCTCGTACTCGTGACAGCATGTCTGTGACTTGCAAACACTGCTGCTATCCCTTGAGCTCTTAAATGCAGCCTTTCAGCAGCTATGAATTTCCTCCCTTTCAGAGGGGATCAAATGTTCCTACCAAAGACTATCTCTTGTTCTTTCAGTCCTCAAGGCTTTGAGTGGGAGTGAACATCGCCATCCGTGTAATTGATTTTGTAGGGTGCCAAAGTTTTTCCTCTTGATATCAACTGTGAACGCTTTAGAGAGGAAATGCCTTCATTTAACACATACAAGCTTCTATCAAGTGCAACTGTCTAGATTGTCTCAAACATCATGATTTTTTTAGGGCCTAAGCACCGACAACATCGGTCGGTGAAGGATCTATACCCTAAACGCAACAGGAAGTCAGCCATTTTGAATATACTGTGCATTTTTTGGAACTTTTTTGTCCATTTGCAGGTGTTGTACTTTAACATACAACTCCTACAGACCTAACCTGATTGACTTCAAAATTGTTCCGTACAATAAAAAAACCTTGGCAAAGCTAAATTGCGAAGCTTTTGAGGTGTCGTCAAACGACGTTGGCAGGGCAATGCATCATATTCCATGTTTTGCCATGAAACAGGAAGTCTTTTGTAAATAGACTGTACAGTACATTGTCCAATCAGCCCCAAACTTCACATATTTGATAAGAGTCCCGGCCTGAAGACATCTACATACTAATACTGACTCATAGTGCCACCTACTGGCAACAGGAAGTCAGCCTCATGTGACAAACATAATCTGATTTACATGAAATTTACATTATGTGGTCTACACTTGATATAGAGCAACATAATGCATGTTTAGTGGGTGTTGTCTAACAGCATGGTGGCCATTTTCTGCATTTCGCCATTTGTTTGTTTAAAGTTTGTTTTTGAAACAAAACAAGTTGTTGAACTTGAATGTCCATTGTCCAATATGACCCCAACTTCTCAGGCACGATAGCAGTCCTGGCCTGAGGACATCTACATAACAATACTCCCTCCTAGTCATAGCGCCACCTACTGGCAACAGGAAGTTAGCCTTATGTAACATGCATTAGCAGATTTACATGACATTTACATTAACCATCATAACTCGTGAACTGTTTGTCGTAGACTTGTGGGAGACGTCATTGCACTCAGAGAATTCCTTTTTCATTAGTGCCCTGCCCCTATAGTTTAGCCACGTGCTTTTCATAAACCATTTGTTGAAGACACTTATGGACAAGGAAGTGGTACAAAATTTGCAATACATAATTTCCAATGCCACACACTTCATGGAGGAAATAAAGTCTAACTCGTGTGCACGGCGTCTGATGGTCGCACAAATGCGCAGCCACTTCGCTGAGAGGTGCGAGGGCCCGTTCATCGCTGCTTTCAGCTTCAATCTTATTCATGGTTTTGGTCTAATCTTTGATATCCTTTAGATCACATACTGTAAGTTACATGTGATTTTGTCTGTATCTAGTATTTTGTATGGCTCTTTTTATACTTTAGGTACCACTAGGTACTGTATTCATTTAAAAAAAAGTGTTGTGTAGCTTTCCATAATCTAAGTTGTTACTGTTGATTGTTTTAGTATTTTGAGACCGGTTTACATCTTCAAAGAACAACAAAGTAATACATTGGTGTGATTAGGATCTCAGGAGCTGTAGATGGGCTGTTTGTGTAACTGGGCAATCATGCTCCTTGCACTTCTCACATAAAGGCTGCACACAGAAAACTCCAGTGCAGTGAGCATTGCAAAAATGTTTATTCCTCTCAACCACAAAAAAAATGATTCCACCAGAGACATATGCTTTGCTTAAAACTTTTACAAGTAATTATTTTCCTTTTCTTACGTACGTGATGTGAACCTCTTTCTCTCTTTTTTTGCAGTATCACCCTCTGTCTCTGTGCAACACAAGCGAGGATGAACGACAAGAGAGTGACTTCATCACCATTGTCAAACTGGAGCACAGGGTACCCCCCTGTCTGCCGCTGCTTGATAAGGTATAGATCGCACACACACACACACACACACAAACACACAAACACACACACCGTTGCAAATGCTTCATGCATTTTTTCTAGTTGAACGCTCTGAGAAACTCCACTCTGTGTGACCCCTTCCCCACTCAGACGTGGCAGCAGACAGATAAACCATCTTGCCATCTTGTCTTCTCTCCAGTACCCCTTCCGCTCTTGGATATCGACTTTAAAGAGAAGATGGTTTTAGAGGGAATTATTTGGCAGGAGCTTAATGTTTTGTTCAGGACAGTGATCTTTCAGAGTGAGGGCTTGGACAGGAGGGGGTGGGCTTAGCTCGGCGCTGCTATGTAGCAAGTGGCAGTGAGCCCTGGCTTTGGATGTAAGGCTTTCAAGCCCCAGCTGTCACTGGTCCGATCCCAGCCAGCCGGCCGGCCAGCCAGCCAGCCAGAACCAGACATTCTGCATTCTCCATTTGTGCCTCCCTCTAATATGAACGCAGCCAGAGCTCCATAGATTCCACCCACAATGGTTTAAATGTATGTGCAACTGCAATGGAGTTGACCTAAATCTCCCTTGTGTTTAAGTATTCCACCATACACACTGGCTGGCATATCCTAACTTTAAGTAGTGCGATTTAAAACTCTTTCTATTTTTTCCTTGTTTTTCAAGTGGTGACAAATTAGCAGGCAGGAGTATAGTTAGGCGACTGGCTTTTTTTAGCCTGTGTTTTCTTTTCCCCTAATTTAAAGCCATGTTTAGGAGCTGCCCGCCGTGGCGACGATGTAGAGACATTCCCACACTTCCCCGCTCCTTTCTACTCCTCCTGTTGCTCTTTCAGTGGGAACCAAACCAAGCAGGCCAAAGGGGGGAAGAGGGGTGTCACTCAAGGCTGACTCCAGAAAACAGTTTTGATTAAAGCCTTAATGGCAACACTATGTTGTCCCGTAAACGAAACACGGTCTCTCCCTCATGCAAAAGTACCCTTGAACAAAAGGCTGTTGCTTCCGAGTGCTTTCTCCCTCCCTGCAGACCGCCTTTGAAATCAGGAGAAGTGAAGGAGGGAAGGGAGGGGTGGGGGGTCTTTCTTGTTGTTTTGGTTGTCTGGAAAGTATGTGTTGCGAAAAGTCCACTCCAGCCACCTGCATCCTCGCTTCCCTTAGCGAGATTCAAAGCTTTTGGTCGTGGTGGATTTATTGGGGATTCATGGTGCAGCTGTTGAGGAGCTCGCTCTCAGCCTTTTGAGGAGGATGAATCAGATGGTTTGGGATGTGCGGTGCTGGGTCAGCCGTGGTCTCTGGATGGGACTTGTTTACAGTTTAGTCTGACTGTAACCCGCACCACTGATCTATAGATACCTCGACGCCCGCAGAAGGGTTCGTGTTGCGCCACACACTCAGAATAGACTGTAAACCAAACAACGCGAAGCTCAAAACCCTGAAGATTAAGGTTTCATTGTTGTGCTTTGTTTTTATTTTGGTTTTCAGAGGTTCCTATCCTTTGCTGATTTGCAGTGATCTGTGCTGTCTCTCTAATGCTCTTTGTTTTACTGAATGGATCTCACAGTAGTACAAGTTTATCTCTTAGGATGTCTGTGCTGCACTTGAAAATGTTATTTTGACATTTGCAGGATGTCTTCAAATTAAAAGCAAAATATCAAACACTTTCTCCAAGCACCCTCAATATGAAGTTGTGCATTTAACCATCGCCCTCTCCTGGTACATTATGCGCTCCTGGCCACCTCTCACCCACATTGACATATTTGTATGAAATGAGCAGTTTGCTTAAGTAGAAGTACTGCTACCTCAGTGAAACTTTAACGTTTTCAAAAATCCTATAATGCCATAAATCTGAGAAGGATCTTGTTCATCACACACAAATAGAATACACTCAGGAAATATTATTGTACATCAGTAGGAGATAAGATAAAAACAACATACTTTATGGGGAACAATACATTACACTTCTTTTAAAGGAATTTTAAAGGCAAACTATAGTGATTTTTCTGATTATATGTAGAAAATTGCACATTTTATCTAAATGAACTTATAGTACAGTATTTGGTTGTGATGGACTCCCCTTTTTAAACTCTTTGCCTACATCTTATGAAACACCATGGCTTATTTCTTTACTCAAGCTAACAAAGTCAACTTTAAAAAAGAAGAATCCGAAATCAAAAGTATCCAAACCTACTCTTTGTGCAGTTATTTCCTACCGATCTGTATTTCAGATACAGCGCTCTCTCTCTCTCTCTCTCTCTCTCTCTCTCTCTCTCTCTCTCTCTCTCTCTCTCTCTCTCTCTCTCTATGCAATTGCCTGAATCAAAACCCTCCAGTGCTCCAGCGGTTTTGCATCATTACACAACACAAGCAGAGGCCACGGGCTTTCTCCAAGCCAGCATGTTGTGCTAGAAGTGATCCATCTGCTTTCCACTGGCCAGCCTGTCTTTTCTGTTTACACTAAAGCCCTGGAAAGGTTCTCAAGCTAAGTCACGGAGCAACACATGACTCAACGAGAAAAGGCATAGCAGCGGTGCCAGGAGGGCTACTCTAAACTCCACATGAGGTTTACTTTGCTCTGAGTAAATGCCGTAATCTGTGCTTTTTGAGACACCGAGCTGACTTTCGCCAACTGCGGCTCTGTTAATACGGCTACAGTAAGAATCCATGGTTTTGTGAAAACACCTTTTTCAGTGATTGATTTGGCTCCTCTCAGATGAAAAGGGTTTTTGACCTGATTGTGCAGTAATCCTGTTTTCTTAAACTAGGGTTTTCATGTGCATGTGCATGTGCCTGTGTGTGTGTGTGTGTGTGTGTGTGTGTGTGTGTGTGCATACTGTATGTGTGTTAGTGGATCACTTTACTAGTTTGCGTTCCTAAATCTTTCACAGCCAGCCAGTAGAAATGTGGCCACTTTGTGAGGAGGCAGATCCAAAGACAGATCAGGAGACAAACGACGACACTGATGGTGCATGTCTAGTATTTGTGATGTCATTACAGTACTGTACCTATATTGTCAAATTGATCATCTTCAGTTCAATTAAAGGTGCTCTAAGCGATGTTGGGTGATGGCACTTCTTGTCGACGTTCGAAGTATTTTCAAACAAAACGAGGCTAGCTTGCCCCTCCCTCCTCCTCATCCCGTCCCCTCCCCCTCCCTTCCGTGCTTTTGCGCACTAACCCCCAACGCCCACTCCAAAATTCTTCTTGTCAGCTATTGGCTGGAACGCTGGAAGACTCTTTGTTATGTTTGGTGGTGCAGGTTGGCACCGTTTGTTTTTGTTGGCATTTGTGGAGCCTGGGCTGTCTACAGAGACCGCGTTTTTTACAGTGTGTTCAGGGGACAGGCAGCTAGCGGATAGTGAGGAGATGTTTGCTGTATGTGACAAAACATGTTGTAGCCCAAAAAACACGTGACATCGCTTAGAGCACCTTTAAACCTAAGTATAATTACTGTAAAAACAAGATCTCAGAGGTAAATATTGTACTTTTTACTTCACTACATTTAAATGACAGCATTAGTTACTAGTTACTTTGCCCATGTCATTATCATACACAGCAGAAAATGGCAATATTTTGTTGGGAAAAGAGGGAATTACGAATGTATTGCTAGTGTTAGCTTGGAGTTGAAAAAAAAAGTTTGGGAAATATACTACTACTGGTATTTTTTTTAAATTTTAATTTCTTCTTTTTGGAGGTAAAATGAAAATATGTTTTCTCTTTTCCAAATTGATTGGACGTTAAAGGAAATATACGTTTTATACTTTTTAATTATTGAACATATAATATTATGAATTGATCAATTCAATTCCTGACTCTCGTTCCATATATACCAAACCAGTGGAGGATTTTTTTCCCGGGGAACAGTTGCCAGCAGTTACAGCAGCAGCTACTGAATGAGAAATTAAAGAATGAATAATATACACTCGGTCCAGCACAAGTCATGAAAACTCGTCTGAATCTTCAAATGGGTCTTGTGTGGCCTAAACCTTTAGGCCAGGACGAGTAGACCCACTGACAGGAAGTGGTTGAAAACAAGGGGAGCCCGTTGAGGGAGGAATAAATCACGGCCCTCATGACAATGTTTTTGTCTTCTTGTGTCTGATTGTCTGTAGGGGGTGACACTGACCTCAGGCTATTCCTGCCTGCTGTTTTTTTTTTAGCAAAGACATGGGCTGGAAATGCAATGGCAGCTGCCTTTGGCTTCTTTTCCTTTGGTGGCCCAGTCCAACGTCTCCAGTTCATCAGAGATGAGTCAAGCAGGAACGCAGGGCAACATCTGGAAAAAGGGGAATATTTCAATTTTTGAGAGTAAATGAAAAAAGCAGCAGGTACACAATGGACATTTTGGCTAGTATGAAATGCATCATTGTTTGCAGACTTCTGCGTTTCTCTTTGATTTCTCTCCCAAGAAAATTCATTATTCGCTTGTCTGTGCCAGGCAGTTGCACGGCTGTCTTCAAAGAGATAAACTATGACTTTCTGTTTCTTTCTTAGTTAGTCAAAGCGGGACTCTTTGCTAATAGTCCTTTGCTAACCTGTGCAATGGACTATTAGCACCTTAGATTATTCTTTTTAACCTTTGCAGCATACAAAACACACGCCACAGCATTCTTGCTGTTTCCAACATGAGATAAACTGTAAATCACTGTATAACAAGTTATGCCGCGTTCTATTTACCTTGGAACTCGGAAGCCGCAACTGAGAATGACGTCATACCCGAGTTGAATGCGTTCTATTTAAAAGTCGGATTTTCATTGTTTTCATTAGCTCTAGCCCGGTTAGCTATTGTTAGCAACCAGTTGATAACAACGCATTACACCGTTTTTTGTGCATGCAAACAACGTAACAACATGTCCACAGATAGAAGTTGGACATGCCTGTGTGAACGACTGATTTAGTGAGACACAAATAAGACATAAGTGCTTATAACTTTATGTTATTTCTCCTGCCATTAACTATTCACTTACACTGTTTTGCCTTTTCAGATAGGTCCTCCCTTTGGCACTGTATATGCCATTCCTTCTCTCTTAAGGAACGACAAAGACTAAGTGACCACGTTCCTCTGTATGACCCTGACGACACAGTCTTTTCCCTCCCATTTCCTCAGTTGCTAAAGTTAGCCGCTGTCTTAGCTCACCATATCAATGTGGCGATAACTCGGAAGGAGGAAGTACTTACTGTAGCTTTGAGTCCAGCAGCCTAATGACTGCCTTCTTTTCAGTCAGTGCAATCATTATGGCTCTTACGGTACTTATGATGTCATTCGATTAGCCTGTCTTATTTATTTTGTCTTTTATTTTGATAGTGTTGTGACTGTGAGGGTGTTTTCCTGAGCCAGCGTCCTCTGTCTCTTGTTCCTTTCATGATCATGCAGATATTAAAAGGGAAGCCATACTCACAGGGATTTTAATAAAGCCGAACAATGGGCGCCTTTGTCAGGCCGTTCCCTTATCCACCGCCATCCTACACAAGCAGAATCGTACCCCTCCCGGCATACAGTGTTAACATCAGCTGCACTCGCCTTTGTTCCTGTGGTGTTGTGACAGAGTTGGTGCAGGTAATAGTTGTATTCATTTGTCCATGCATGTGTACTTTGTGTGTGTGTGTGTGTGTGTGTGTGTGTGTGTGTGTGTGTATATATGTAGCAGTAACACTTTTTAAGATTAAACCAGGTGTTTACAATAGCTCTATATGTAATGGGTAGGGATGCAAATTTCAAGGAATTTCTTTAACTGATTTGTAATAGTAAGGTTTAAAAAATGACATAAAACAGTGTCAAAGTCACGTTTTTCCATATTAACAGCTGTTTTAAACTCCTGCTGTGGCCTGTAATTGCCACACCATTAATAAATGACATATTTGAGCAATGAATTAAATACAATTTAAATTTAAAATAACAAAAATAGGGTGTAGGGTAAAACGCCCTGTTCATAACTTAGCACAACAAAAGAGTTTGGTCATCTAGCACCAGCATGAGGTTCACTTTTGTGGTTTTGAGCAGAATGTCTCAACATCTACTGGCTAGATTGCAATGATATTTGGTACAGCTTCATTTAGCCCTCAGGATGCATTTTAATGCAGATAACTTGGATGATTCCATTACTTAGTCACCAGCAGGTAGAAATTTCAATTTATCTGATTCTGGTTTATGACTAAATATCTGCAAAACGCCCATCAGCCGCAGCTGTACTGTGTTTAGTGCTAATAAGCAAATGTTAGCATGCTAAAGCACTAAACTAAGGTGGTAAACATACCTGCCAAACATTAGCATGTTAGCGTTGTTATTCTGAACGGGTTAGCGAGCTGATGTTAGCATTTAGCTCAGAGCACTGATGTTCCTACATATCCAGTAGCCTCACAGATTCACTAGCATGGCATAAGACTTCCTTTTGAATCATCTTTGTTCTTCATTGTCAAAATGAAAGCATGTGTAGTAGTGTGAAAATGGCGCCATTGGATCATAAATGGAGAGCAACATTAAAATGCTGAATTTGTATGATATATTAGGTCACTTTCCACCTTTTAGTGGCTAACCATGACATTTTAGAGTTAAACACATTTCGGTCTGTGCACCCCTGCTTGTAGAAGTCATCAGAAATGTTCACATACAAATGAAGTGCAGAGATGAACTCGGGCAGAGTAAAATGAGCCTTCAGTTGTCATGAATGTTTCGTGAAGTATCTGCTGTGTTCGAAGTCCAAGGACAGGAAAACAGGGTGATAAGTCTTCTGTTGTCGTCACACAAACAGGAGAGCACATTCCCATGGGACAAAGACAAAGAATATTTTGGACAAGGAAGAGCCCTGAGCAACAGGAATGTAATTCAAATTCCAGCTACTAAAATGAACCTTGGGTTGCTGCTTGTTGACCTCAGCTTGTCTGGGAGGGCTTGTAAACAATTTCGGGAAGATTTTCTGCTCATTAGATACAGATAGTTGCTGTATTCATAGTTTCTGTGTTGTTGATGCCAGTGTCCTCCCTTTAACACCTGAGTGCCTGGTTATCAGAGGGAAACCTAAGATCGCCAGCTTGTTGGAATTCACAGACATGGTGGAATCTGTGGACGTGAGGGGCGGGGCAGTGACTATACTAAACGGCAGTGTACTTTTAACACAATCAGGGGAGATTAGCAAGCATAGGAACAAGCCTTTATCGCTGGGGGAGACCTTTCAGGGAGGGCTGGGCTCAGCAATGAGAGGAATACTTCAGGTTTCCCTCCTCCAATGAGAAAGTGCATTCCTCTCTTTGCCACCACTTCAAAAACAAGTGGTGTGCTTTGCATTTCACACTCGTGTGGTTTTTGGAACAGTGGTTTTGGTGACCTTTGTAAGGCACAAAAAGAGAGATTTGGAAAACAAGCATTGAGATGAATTTGTCTGTTCAGGTGAGCAGGTGGGACAGAAAAGGACAGCATGGTTAGATAAATCTCAGGGGATTGAATTAGGTCTCCTTAGGGCTAGGTAGCACATTTCCATACTTTTTAGGCACCGACCAAATTGCCTCCATAGTATCGAGTATCAAAAAATGCCTCGTCATTCAAAACCGAATTTCAATACCCAAGGAGCAAATCTCATCATCGTCAGTGAGCCAATAAGCATGCAGTGTGCTTCTACCAAGATCTAATAATGCTGGTGAATGGCTGTCTAACGATACACGTTGTAGAGACACGCAGGAAAAACTCTACGTTACACAGACGGGACTCGCGTAGTAGGAGCTGAAAAATACATAAAAAGATTTTTGCCGTAATGTTGTAATTCCTTTTGATAAAATGGATTTTAGAAAATTGGTATAAAAAAACAGTAGCTTTCAGGAACCGGTATCGAAGTCACGGTATTGGTATCATTTTTGAACGATACCCAGCCCTAGGTCTCCTTGTGTCGCTGTGGGGTAGGAAAGTGGGCTGCTTGGTGAGATATTTTTTACCTGTGGGACAACGAGGTGAGGCTACACAAAGATATGTGGGAGAGGAATTACAGTTTAAAGTAACTTAATGCCAGTGGAAGGATCTTGACACCCATCTATCCATCACATACCATATTTGACCGCTGATGGTGCATCTCGGCTGCACTCCTACAGTTACAAAACAACACTTAGTGGCCCCAGGCTGCTGCAAACATCTATTAGTTTATCAATAATCAATCACATAGAGTTTAACCTACAGTTGACCAGGAGCATTTGAACTGGAGGTCTTTAAGTTTACAGGATCACAAAACGGTGAGACTCTTAGAAGTTACAGGCCTTGAGGTCGCAGCTTTACAAATGTCGCCTTGACCTGCAGCATTGTTGTCGTTCAGCTCAGTTCAGTGCCGTCATCACTCCCACCAACGAGGCGTGAGTGATTTGCAGAGGGTCTGCTTCTCTGCTGCACTCTCTCCACTCATCATGTCAACTTAAATAGGTGGGAAATGCTCAGGCCTAAAGGTGCGTGCGTTACTCCTGTGGCATCTGTCGGGATATTTTCAGTGTAACACGCCCCAGCTGTGGCTGCAGCTCTCGTCTGCATGTCTTGTCCTCAGTGGGGTTTCCTACCCGGTGCCAGCGTTGCTAAGCTAAACATTGACTCTGAGCTGATGGCACAGCAAACTGTCCTTCCCACACGTACATATAATCTGGAAGATGTGTTGTTTGCTTTGAGAGGTGGTGTTTTCAGATGCTGGCTCTCTTTTCCCAGCGACTGGCAATTAGCAGCTTGTTGCTCTCCCTTTCTCACTTTTCTGCTCTTCCCTTTTTCTCTCCCCTCACTGCAATGACACATGGGCTGTGTTCTGGCTCTGCAAAGTTACTGTAGGCATGCTGGGCGAACACCGCCTTCTCTGATTCTGCAGTCCAATTTGAGCATGTCGACAGCATCACCGCAAAACTTTTATACACAAACAGTGAGATGTCTACAGTGCCGCTCGCTGGGAAGTACCTCTCCAAAATAGAAGCTGTTGGAATATCACCTGCATGTGTATATGTGTGGATTGCAAAATATGTCCCTCTTAACAAGTTCCGGCTAATATTTTGTCCAATATTTTGTTTCCAATGCAGTTTCTCTTTCCTCTCAGCGTTTTATCACAAGGAAAAATAGGCAGATCCTTTCCTACACTGTAAAACATCAACCAGGAATTTAGTGGATTCAACTAATCTTTTGTAACATAATATACATGTACACTACCGGTCAAAAGTTTGGGGTCACTTAGAAATTTCCATTCCACTCCATTACAGACAGAATACCATCAGTTGCATTGTTTTTTTAACCAGGGCAGCAGTTTTCAGATTACATTATGTGTTTACATAATTGCAAAAGGGTTCTCGACTGTTGTAGACAGAAGTGGCTGAAGAAACGCTTGAAATTCCATGCTTTTTGGCCTAAACGTCATACCCAAATTAAAAGTGGTACAGCTCCCATATACTTTGACACTCTGGGGTGTGCCTAATATCATTGGAAAGGTGATTGATGTGGGTGTGTTTGTGTATTTAAGAAGTGTTGTATTTTGTAGTTTTTTGGCTTTTTTCTTTGCACTTTTTTTTTCTTTTGACTTCTTTGACTTCTTTGTCTTTTTTCTGTAGTAAGCTGAGACATGTGGCTAATGCCCTGTGTTGTCTGTCACCTGTCAGATGTGTTTACAGCAGTGTATTCTAATCATTTTACAGATGTATGACTTGGACGGAAATAAAAACCCTCCATTCTAGCCTCTGTAACTCTGTGTCAGGCCTAGAATCACCCTGACACTTGTAACAAAAAGTTGAGAGTGTTACCTTTCCAATGATATCAGGCACACCCCAGAGTGTCAAAGTATATGGGAGCTGTACCACTTTAATTTGGGTATGACGTTTAAACCAAAAAGCATGGAATTTCAAGCGTTTCTTCAGCCACTTCTGTCTACAACAGTCAAGAACCCTTTTGCAATTATGTAAACACATAATGTAGTCTGAAAACTGCTGCCCTGGTTAAAAAAACAATGCAACTGATCTCAGCTGGTATTCTGACTATAATGGAGTGGAATGGACATTTATAAGTGACCCCAAACCTTTGACCGATATGTTTTATTAATTTCAAGCTTTTCAAATTAATAATTCTAGTTTTTATTTCACGGCTGGTTCAGAGTTTACTTGACTTAAAGTCTTTGGACTTCAAATGATGAGTTGAATAAATATTCTGTTGAATCTTCACTCAACTCATCAAGTTAAGTTTCTATAGCAGTTCAATATCTGACACTGGGTATGTGAGCACAAAGTTGAGAAAACTGTGCTCCAAACAGCCTTTACTTCAGAGACGAACGTGCATCACTTTGTAACACACATTCGCCTAGCTGCTAGCGTGGCACGCCCTCATACTCTGCTTCTGACTGGCTAGTAGTCCTTACCTAGCTACTGCGCATGTGCAACTCCCAACAAAGATGGAACAGAAGTGAGATGTCTCACTCTGTAGCTAAAACAGAGAGCTCAACACACAGGGTGAAAAGAGGAGCTGCAGCAATGTGCAGTACAACACAAATATGGTGTTTGTTTTTTTTAAATTAAATCATGTAAACCTGAAAATAAGCATAATATGAGCACTTTAAGGTAAGTTACAGGTGTTTATTTTTATAAACACTAAGAAAGGATGCTTACCGTTATGAAGGTTAGCATCAAATTCAGTCCTTATCTCCATGATTCTCATCAACAAGGTGGGAGAAATTGTGCATGTTGTTTTTGTAACTTAATTAAGTGGCTTCAACAGCAGAAATATCTGTAAGAACTGAGACCTGACTCACTGAACAGTTGTTTTTTAGACGTCTTTTAGCAACGCTAATTATTCAAATTATGTTCAGTTAACTCACATTGTTAGGGCAGCAGGGAAACAGTTTGATGTTGAACCAGCTGAAAATGTTTTACAGTGTACTATCGCACAAATTAGCTAATTTACACAGAAAACATTGAAATTATCTCAGCTGGGAACACTTGTTTGAAAGCAATAATGATTTAAAGGCTAGTGAAGCCAGATCTTTCCTGTAGGTGAAATGAAAAATGAACTTCCTTTACTAGCAACAGTGTGTTATTGTAAACGCACTTTATATGAACATGCATAAACACTGTACATTTGCCTACAGTATGAAAAAAAAATTAAAAAAAAGTATGAGAGCATTTATGCATGCAAGGCTGCTTATCTGCTCCCTGAGGGCGAGCATGACACCTTCTTGCAGGGCTGCTACTGGTATTGGAGAATGCCAAGTGCTTGCGTCTCAAGGCGTTCATATTAGGGCGCCACATCTCTCTCTTGTCACTTCAAAGGGAGCGTGCGGAGGTCAGGGTTTCATCAGGCTTTCTTCTTCGCAGACGATCGGTGAAAAATATTGCCCTAAAAATAGAACACTGTGTCATGCTCATAGATAAATACATGATACCATATTGTGCCAAATTGCTGTTATTAAAATGCCGCCATCCCAACCGGTTGGGAGACACCATCAGCTGGCTGCAAGGGGGGAAGGGGGTGATGGCGTGTGTGGTTGCAGCCTCGGTGAGGTGGGGTGGGGAGGGGTGAACAAAGAGTTGGGACAGATTTGGAGTGTTGGAGATTTTGACGCACAGAGAGAGATGTTTGTGCACTTCCTTATCAGTTCAGATTTTTGCCATTACTGGTCAGAGTTCATCCTAGGTTCTCACTCTGCCTGCAGAGCTCAAGATGTTTTTCCACACAGGGATGGCAAATAGGATCATATGATGATTGCTTAATGGCCCTCCAGTTACAACCGTACTGTATCACTGCCTCTCCCCGATGAATGAGGCGTTCATAGGGCAGTAACTTATTATTACTGCAGTATTAGTCCTTTGATCTTCCAGCAGTTTGAAACCCTGGAGTTTTTTAGGGGGGGTGGCTTGTCAAAATAGCTTTGCAGAAGGGATCGGGCCTGGTCTTGCCCCGGCTATGGGGAGAGGAGGCCTGGAGGTGTGCAGAGGCACCCGTGTGCAGGAAAACCTGACTACAGAGGCATCCCACTGCAGTCTCACAGACCTTTGAATGGATCAAAGAAATGATTATCTTATGTTTGTAACAAATCTGGGTATTTGTGTTGGGTTCCTCAGCAAGGAGAGTCTTATGCTTACTGTAGGTTGAATTGAAAAAGAGGAAGCTCAGTTTTGTCTTCACAGACTGCATGAAAGGTGGGGCCCTGAATGTGAAGGTGCTGCTTTTGAATCCCTGCTCAAAACACTTCAAACACGAGATGTCGTTCTCAGCCAGGACATTCCTCTATTAATGACTAAGGCGACTGGTAAGCCTAATGGTGAAACATGAAGAGGGAGAGGAGAAGGGAACAGAAAGCAAGAGAGAGTCAAAGAGGTGGAGAGGTGAATGGGTTGATTCAGAGGAGTGGCAGGCGAGGCCAGAGGGCGACCCACACTAGTCATGTCTGTCTTGTGCTTCAAAGTCGGGTCAGAAACAGGACTGTTGACAGGAAAATTTGTTGCTTTGATTTGACTCTTTCACGTCTTTCTCCTGCGTTTTTGTTGCCGCAGGTCCCTCTCTGCTGCTCACATTCCCCCCTGTTTGCCTACCTAATTCTCTTTCCACCCTCCCACCCTCCATCGGTGCGTCTGGCACATCCCAGTTCCCATTGTGCAGGCTGAGCCGCTGGCCTTCTTTAAGATCTGCATTAGAATGTTGTTTTTATATAGCAGCAAGCGGAGGCATGTGGAGTCTCTTTTGAACTGCTCAGCAAACAGATGGAGGTTTTCACGCTGCCTTTATGAGATTAAGTGAAACATTCCCATAAAAAAAAGACATCTCCCTGTGTCCCTCCACTGTCTCAATTTCTCTCGGTCTCTTTCTTTTTTTCTGTCTTCGTCTCTGCCTCTTTTGCTTTCTCTTTTTTTTTTATCTGGCTCGCCTCAGGCTTGGGCAAGGGCACGCTGCTGCTGAAATTGAAGTGGAAAGTAGACAGGTTTGTGTTACAGATAACTACTTCCCCAGGCAAGCAAGTGAGCACCGAGCATCTCCCAGAGTTTACAGAAAAAACTGCAAACAGGTCTTGTGAGTCCGACACTGCGGACGAAGGGAGTTCTTGTTTCTACTCTACAGTATGAACCTGTTTAACTCTGACTCAGGTAGGTTAGTGCCAAGTGCCCCCCCACCCCCACCTCCCCTCTCTGCTTTGGCTTTTAGCAGGGGTTTGACAAAACAGATTCCCAGGGCAAACAGTGAGGCTCTGCAGTATGTAATTCACTAGGATACAATGAGACTATTTGGACTTTTTTCATGGGGTAAATGCCTAATAGCGATCAAGCGTGGTTATTCGAAATGTTGTGATGTTTTTTTTTTTTTATATATTGACCCACATTTCATGAGAAAATAATAATAAAGCTTGGATTTTTAAAGCGCCTTTTAAGGGACCCAAGGAGGCTTTACATGAAGGCAGAACAAAGTAATGCAAAAACAGAACAAACAAAATGATTAAATAATGTGAAGTTTTTTTTAATATGTCCATGGATGTGACCTTAGAAATTTCTGCCTGGAGAGAGTTCCAGAGGGTGGGGCTGCCACCCTGAAGCTCTGTCCTCGGAAGTCGGCAGGTTGGTGTGGGGAGTGGGGAGAAGCTCCGTGTCTAAGGACCGGAGGTTCCAGGATGGGGTGTAGGGGATGAAGGAGGTCTGATAAGTACTGGGGGGTGAGTGTGTGAAGTGATTTGTAGGTGAGGACGAGGATTTTGAATGTGATACGGGACTTGACCGGGGAGCCAGTGAAGGTGGATGAGGGTGGGGGTGAGCGGGTAGGAACCAGTGGGTGAGAGGAAAGTGTTTTAGAGGCCAGATAACATTCAGACAAACACACTTTGTACACCCTCTAACCCCTTTTTTGGTGGTGAATAAACATCATGTTGTGAACAGGTTTGAATATGAATACTCCTTTGACCCACATAGTAGGTAATGCATGTAATTTGGCCTGGCTGTTGTACAGCCAGCGAAAACACATTTGTAGCCATGCTAGCGTTGTAGCTCTTGGGATGTCATGGTCGGTCCAGACTAGAAGTACAATTTTGAGCTACTTACTTGAGAATTTCCATTTGATGCTATCTTATACTTCTACTTCAATACATTTATATATGATCATGTATTGTACTTTGCACACCACTATGTTTATTTGACAGCTAATAGTAATGAGTCACAACACTGCAAGTTAGCAATTTGAATTTGAAATCTCTTATCGTATTGTGAAACATAATACATCGTTAAAATAGCCACCAATATATGAAACTGTTGAAAAGCTCCACCTCAAGCAGTGACAGGACTCTTACTTCTATGCTGTGGTATTGCTACTTTTATTAAGTAAAGGCTCTGGAGTAAATAGCTCCCATACATGCCAATGACGTGGTAGGTATTCTTTTTACAAACAAACATCACATTGATTTAACTGAAATGTGATGTGCATTGATCTACAGTCAGAATGCAATGCATCGTGTTTGTAATAATCACACAAAAATCAAGCACTTTTTAAACTTTATTTGTGTCTAGGTTTACCTCATTTACAGACAGTGTGTTCAATTGTCCCTGTGCTGGTTTTGTGTGTGTGTGTGTGTGTGTGTGTGTGTGTGTGTGTGTGCGTGTGTGTGTGTGTGTGTGTGTGTGTGTGTGTGTGTGTGTGTGTGTGTGTGTGTTTGCTCTGCAGAAAGACACGGCTTACTGCACAGCCTGTTCCAAGAATGAATTCCTGGAGGCTTACAAGAGCTGTTGAATGAGATGGAGGGCTCAGGGCAGGAATGATGGGAGGGAAGGAGAGGAGGGAGGAGGCTGCTCTACACTGTAGGAGGAGGGTGGTCAGGCTCTCACTTACAGGCCTGATTAAATAACAGGATGCTTTATGAAAACAAGAACATTATCTGCTTCTTAAAAGGCCAGAAAAGGCCTTCTAATTGGTTTCCCCGGAGTCTCTGTGTAGCTGCCCGATGGTGAGAGAAAAAAACCTATGCCATGCCCGGGCCACAAACTGAGAGAATTTATGCAGGACACTTTCTCTCCCTCCTCTAGTTATACTCTCATCACTTCTATAGGAATGTATCAACATACCGATACCAAGCCTACAAAAAGGGTGCCTTTTTCCACTCAAAGGAGGATTATTCCGACCTGAATCTCTTGATAGAGTGCAATACAAACAATAAAAAAGATAGTGGCTTCTCTGTGGGAATCGGGCAGTTTCTCATGTGGCAACTTTCACAGCTGAGGTTTTTAAAAAAATGTTTGGAGAAGTGAGAAGAAAGCGCCAGAGGTGGGGTTTGGCATGTTTATGTTCCCCGCGAGATCAGAAGAGTCTGTACATCCAGAGATCTAACTCTCCCTCTTTACATCTCTTTCCCTGCCATGTCACCCAGGGGGTTTACCTAATTATATGTATTACAGTCAAGTGCTGCTATGATTGAAATATATCTTGATAGTTACAGCTGTAATTCATTTTAGAAGTACTTCATGTGCTTACACAGCTTTAGTAGTTTATAGAGATGGTTCAGGGTAGCAGCAGTCAGTGTCGGTAATAACTGGAAATGTCAAAAATATGATGTCGTTTTTTGCACAAGTGAATAGTTACCTTTCCAGAGATCCATGCAACCTGATTCCCCCTGTTTTTAGTCTTCATGCTAAGCTAAGTTAACCATTTCCTGGCTCTAGCTTCATATTTAGCATACAGAGATGAGAGCGGTATCAACTTCTCTTTTTACACTCATCAAGAATTTTCCCAAACTGTCAAACTATTCCTTAAAGAAGCAGCACAGCTTATAGTTTGTTAGTGAGGCTTTTTAAAATCAAAGTGTTCACTTTTTTCCTTCTTCCAGACATGATTATTGGCTGTTAACCCTCTCAGTGCCCGGGCATCGGGCTTTTTGGGTTTAAAGAATAAAATGGGTTGCGTGTGTGCGATGGAGTCGAGCCTCTGGGCTCCTTCATCACGGCTGTCACCCCCCCCAGGCTGCAGGCACTCTTTGATGTTTCGAGGATGTGTTTAGCAAGCGATAGTGTATCAGATGACATTGGTCTTTCTCTGTCACCCTGTGCTTTGCATTTCAAATGTGTGTCACGGTGTAGCAGGGGCCTGCTAATGAGAGGGGGCGAGAGACAAGGGAAGTGCAGAGAGAGAGGGAGGGAGGGAGGAAGGGAGGGAGGGTAGGCTGAGCTTCAATACTGTGAGTTCTCTAAATGACCTCTCTTACCTCCAGACACGCAGATCAGGTTCATAACTTTTTCCAGTGTGTCTCTCATCTGCTCGAGAACGATGGCCAACCCCAGGTTCTGGATTTAGTGCTTCTGTGTGTGTGTGTGTGTGTGTGTGTGTGTGTGTTAGGATGAATGGGAGTTATATGTATGAGGAGGAGGAGAAGTGTGTGTGATTCAGGCCCACCCCCTCAGGCTCAATACTTTTCCTGAGAGCTTACAATCTGCTCACCTGCCCTGACATGCCCCCCTCCTCTTCATACATTACTCCCCCCCTCCAGCGGCCCCACATCAAAGTACCCCTCTGAGTAATGGATACCCAGCAGGGCCACACCCTTCCCTCCTCCAACCAACTCAACTGCCGCTCAGCTAGTGGCGAGCACCCGGCAATCACACAGCACACACAGCAATTATTCACACACAATTGGACTTAAATATATACAGCTTCAAAGCTAGGTAAACAATATTTAAAGCAACGCTGTGTAGTTCTGGTGATTTTCATTTACCAAACTGTTTCAACATTTATGTAAGTGACAATTAGGATGCTGGTGTGGACTGTGGATTTTGGTGATCAGCTGTAATGACGTTTAAGCAAATCAAGGACCCATTTAATGTTGAAATCTATATTTGTAAATATTAATTGTTAAAATCAAATAATTCAAGTGAATTCTTTACACCATCCACAACCGAATGAGTACCACTGCTGAAAGTTTCCCTTTGGACAACACACGCAAGGCTATTAGAAATAAAAAAATAATGACTCCAGTCCACAAATTCATTCATTCAAGTATTAGAAGACAACCTTGTGAACACAAAAAATAATCTTTAAAAGCGTAAATATGTGCGAGGAAATAAAAAAAGGTTATTAATTGCAAGAGGTGAAGCTCTTTTAGTATCCAAACTGGGAACTGTGCTGCCTAATGCTGCACATTGAATATGTGTAGCTTAACAAAACAATAAGTTTTAAAATATTTATGAACATCATTTAGCAGGTCTACAAAACGTACATTTGAGCTCACAAGAAACAAACTACTGCTGTGATTGTAAGTTCTCCACATTCGATATTTTGGCAAGGACAAGTCTTAATGTCACGTTGACATAAAAAGTACAGTACAATGTCTATCGATTAGACACAAAGTGTCATCCCAGTCGTCAGTTTAACAGGCATTACGTATAGTGAGCTGCTTGGACATTTAAATTAATACATAAATGCTGCTCATGTAGTCATGTTTATTTTTGGAACATTTTCAGTTGAGCAAATTCGAGGTCATCTGCTGTACAGTGATTCATTTTTATTGGCCGTGCTAGCAGCGTGGCTATAAGGAATCTATCTATCTGTCTATCTCTACCTGTGGCTGTCGCCCTTTGGTCCGAATATCTCAATAACCACGCAATTTGTGTTTAGTGTTAAAGTGCCCATATTATGAAAAAAACACTTTTTCTGGGATTTGGGGTGTTATGTTGTGTCTCTGGTGCTTCCACACACATATAAACTTTGAAAAAAATCCATCCATGCTGTTTAGAGTGAGATACAATTTCTGAATGTGTCCTGCCTTCAGTCTCTGGGTGAGCTTCAAAATCGGCACGGCTTGTGACGTCACAAGCCGAAACGAGCAGGCTAACCGCAACCATTAGCTCGTAGCGTTAGCATGCTAACGCTAATGCTAACGCTAGCATGCTAACGCTAGCATGCTACCTCGTTCTCAATAGCAAAGCACTGCTACAACACACACAAGTTCACCATAATCTACAAAAGAACTACTTACATGTGCGCCCTCATTTAGAAGTCTCCCAGCTAATCCTGCCTTGTAACTGACCGAAGTTGTAGAAACAGCCTTTCTTTTACTGTCTATGGAGCTAGCTAGCTGACATGATCTACATCTGAGCTACTGGGCATGTGCAGTGCAATCAAAGATAGTACAGAAGAAGAAGAAGAAAAGAGGTCTCACTCTGTAGCTAAAACAGAGACCAGCTGAAAAGAGGAGCTGCAGCAGTGAGAGAGAGCACTGCAGTACAACAAAAATATGGTGTTTTTTGAAAATTAAACCATGTAAACCTATTCTGGTACAACCTTAAAATACAATTATGAACCTGAAAATGAGCATAATATGGCTGCTTTAAGTATCAAATGTTAGCATGCTAACACGTTAAACTAAGTCGGTGAACTCCGTAAACATGATCTCCATTAACATGTAAGCATTGTCATTGTCAACAATCTTCCAGGGACAGATCATTTTGATGTCTCATCATGGAACAGGTAAACTGACCAGTAGGCAAATCTCCAAACTGTCTGTGGATTCCATGAATTAAATCCTGAAATCTCCTGTTGCCTAAAGACAAGCAAATCCTGTAGACTTATATGGGTTGAGTAACTTTACATGACAGGCTAGTCCCCATAGCATTCCAGAATGGGAGAAAAACGTGCTCTGGTTTATTGGTATTTCTTTAAACCAATCACAATCGTCTTGAGGGGCACTAAGCACCGGACACAATGACGGTGCCGCTGCAAAATAGCCTCGGAAAGGACCTAGTTTTGGTGGAACGTGTACGTTCAAAGGTTGTTTTCAACAGAAAACTCAGATTGGACAGATAGTCTAGCTAGCTGTCTGGATTTACCCTGCAGAGATCTGAGGAGCAGTTAACCATAGTCCTCAGAAATCCACCAGAGTTTAGAATAACAACACAAAGAAAGCGGAAGGTAACGGACATCCGGCCTAAAATGAGTGGAACGTCGTTGATATATACTATTTAACAGGTAAACTGACCAGTAGGCAAATCTCCAAACCATCTGTGGGTTCCATGAATGAAATCCTAAAATCTCCTGTTGCCTAAAGACAAGTAAATCCTGAAGACTTAAAGACACACAGGGCCCTATTTTAACGATCTAAGCGCACGGCGTGAAGCACATGGCGCAGGTGCATTTAGGGTGTGTCCAAATCCACTTTTGCTAGTTTGATGGCGGAAAAAAGGGTTGTACCTAGTGTGGTTTATTAATTCATAGGTGTTTTTTGGGCGTAACATGCAATAAACCAATCAGAATGTCATCTCCCGTTCCCTTTAAAAGCCAGGCGCATTTGTACCTTGGCGCATTGCTATTATGATGGTGGATTTGCACTGTAATATTTTTATTTGTAATCTTTTGCATGTTTGTGTGCTGCTGCTCTTTCTTGTGTGTGTGTAACAAGCATAGTGTGTGCACACTGTGCATAAGCCTAGGCGCATTTTACTAATTTGCTGTTAAAATAACAATCAAATACTGCGTTATTGACTTTAGACCAGGTTTTTGTTGGTCAATGGCAAGATCACTTCCCCCTGCCTCAAGATAGCAATACGCCAAGAATGCACCTGAACACATCTAGTTAACCATAGTTCTCAGAAATCCACGGAGTTTAGAATGCCAACACGAAGAAAGCAGAAGGTAATGGACATATGGCCTAAAATGAGGGACATCCGGCGGAATTTCCGACGGCACCTGAACAATCCCGGAAGTGGAATGTCGTCGATATAGACTATTTAACAGGTAAACTGACAAGTAGGCAAATCTCCTGTTGGCTAAAAACTAAATCTTGAAGACTTAGTTGAGTAACTTTACATAAAATTTGATTCCCAGTTAAACACAACACAATGCCCACCCCCTGCCACACACTCTATTATCACCCCCGTCCCTCGCCCCCGTCTGCTCCTCATTTAGCCATGCGGCGTGTCCCAGTGCCTCAGTAATGGTTCCAGTGTGCCGGGCTAGTCAGGAGAAATGACAGAGCAGAGAGTCAGCCTCAGACCTGTAGGCCCAGAGCTCCGTACTCTGTCATTAGACACTTTAATGCAGCAGCACCACAGCCTGCTCGCCTCACTCCTCTCCCTCCCTCTCTGTCCTCCTCTGTTCTCTGTACCTCTTTCACTCTCACTCTTTATTCCCACACATATTATTCCATGGTATAATTTACTCACACACTGAATGATGTGGATAGTCACGCTGGGAAAAAAGAAGTTAGATTGAGTTGAATAGAGTCTAGTGGCATATTTTAAAGAGGCAGGAAGGGGTTTTCGGAGACCGAGGAAGTGCAACATCAACAGGTTCATGGCAGTGGGTACGGAGTGTGTGGTGGTGTGTAATTAACGGTAATAAAGATTTTCACTATGAGGACAGTCATGCTCACTAATTAGCTTAGGGTGAAATTGAAATGTCTTACTTGCTAGTTGCACTGATACAAATGTCTGTCCTAACATAGTCATTCAAATATGGTTCCAATTCAAAACCACTTTTTTTTTCTAGAAACAATAATTTTCTTGTTACTAGTGCTGTGCCCCGCCTTGTTCTGTCTTGTTTTATACAGAACCTAATTTCTAGAAAATTCCTGAAACAAAGGAAATGCCGGAACAACTCCTGGAACAAGTCAAATTATCTCACTCCATTGTCAGATTTGTTCTGGTATATAAAAAAAAGAAAAATGGATGGCTCAATGTGAGAAGAATGACTTACTCAGCCAGATATGTTGCTACTGTGTGCTCACGGCTGCAGATGTTTGACTTTAAAGTTCGTATTTACTGCCCCACTAATTTAAATAAAATCTGCTGTCAAAGGTTATGGAGCTACTGGGTCACACTTGGACCCTGAATATAGTTCCTTTAATCATAGCTGTTCAACTAATATAGCAGATGTTTCTCCATGGCAAGACTGAATGTGTCTGTGGCTCTGTGTGTAATATTCTCATTATTGCCCTCTCCCTTGTCTCTCTCCGTTACGTTGGAACATGGCTGCAGATGAAGGGGATTCGCCCTCTGGATTGGATTGGCCCGGCTGTGCCATCCACACCACATTAAAACCCATGACAAACACTGAGACGTTAACAGGCAAAGCGATCTTGTCAGGCGACGGAAAAACCTTGGCATGTTCCTTATGTGAAATAAAGACATCAGAGCAGCGTAGTTGTCTCTGCCCCGTTGAGAACACACTGTGATGCCAGGCCTGGTTCACAGACCACACTTTGCCAGGGATGTAAACAAACAGCGCTGGCTGGCCCAGAGCAGGCCACCCAATGCTGGAGAGGACAGATCAGTGGCTCCATGTGGTGGTCATGCAAGATGAGCTGGGGTTAATACTACCGTTAGCCAAATGCTGCTCGTACTAAGCTGGAACACAGATTCTTAATTGGTCTATCTGTGTGAATCATTTGCTCCTGTCCGCTTTAGGAGGTGTTGCAATTTAAAGCCACTATGTGTAAAATGTTCATGAGATTATAGCAGCTTTTGAATAATTCTTCTAAGGGCTTCTGAAGTTTTTGTCCATAGAAATGTGAGATAATGTTGGTGACAATTGGTGCAGAATATGTGGTGTTTTCCGCCACCTGATCTCAGTGTCCTCCTTAAGAGAAGCAGTTAGACTAAAAGGTCTTGTCACAAGGTCTGCTTACTTGGTAGTTATCTTTTACCTAAGTTTGGAGTATGTGTGCTCACACCGGAAAAACCCATCCATCCATCCATCTTCTTCCGCTTATCCGGTAACGGGTCGCGGGGGTAGCAGCTCCACCAGGGGACCCCAAACTTCCCTTTCCCGAGCCACATTAACCAGCTCCGACTGGGGGATCCCGAGGCGTTCCCAGGCCAGGTTGGAGATATAATCCCTCCACCTAGTCCTGGGTCTTCCCCGAGGCCTCCTCCCAGCTGGACGTGCCTGGAACACCTCCCTAGGGAGGCGCCCAGGGAGCATCCTTACCAGATGCCCGAACCACCTCAACTGGCTCCTTTCGACGCGAAGGAGCAGCGGCTCTACTCCGAGCTCCTCACGGATGACTGAGCTTCTCACCCTATCTCTAAGGGAGACGCCAGCCACCCTCCTGAGGAAACCCATTTCGGCCGCTTGTACCCTGGATCTCGTTCTTTCGGTCATGACCGGAAAAACCCTATATAAATAAACTTGACTAGACCAGAAAACAAAATTTGTTTTGAAACAACAAATTTAAGTACACATTTAGTATACTAAAATATGCTGATGTAGCCTACACTAATGTCCCTCAATGTAACACATAAAGGAGAAGCAGCAGAAAATTGCGTTTAGGGGAGATACAGCTTCATAAAAGTCTTGGAAAACAAACTAATAAGCATTGAATACAAAAAATTAAATTTAATTGCAATGGCACTCCAAAGTCGCAGCTTGATTGGCGTCTATGGCATGTGCATTATTTCCTTTTTGTTCAAATTGATAAACTACATTTATTTCCTGTATGCTAACTGTAACAATATACTGTGACAGTTAGTATATTGTACGTATTGTATCAAATCAGTAAAGTATAGACTTGAGACAAAGCTAGAGTGTATTGATTGATTTTCTGTAAATGTTCAAATTCTACACATAGTGCCCTTTAATATATAGATAGACATTTTGAGATGACAAGTGCAGATAATAAAATGAACGACGGCTTAATTCCATTTGTTTCTGTTTCAGCACCCTGGAATTGTGCATGCTGGCTCACTGTCACGCTGTCATGTCTTACTGGGACACTTGAATTGACGGAGCCATCGTTAATGTTGTTAATTACACACATGCTTTTCCTACAAGTAAAAATGACTTGTGAAAAAGGCTCAGTATTAAAGGGGCGCAATGCAGTTTTGGCCATTTCTTCGCTGTTTTCTCGCTTTTTGCTGGCAGGTTTCTCTATAGAGCTCCCCCTACAGCTTCGGAATAGATATTTGTCAGCTCCTATGTTTACTTGTGTCTGACTCCTCGCTAGGTCAGTCTGCCGTTTCCTCTTTCTCTGTTCCTCCAACAATGCTTTCCTAGCTTTCAGCTTCTTTTTTGCCGGCTCAGCCATGACGATACTGTGTAAAACTCCATTGCTACCTTGTTCTTATAGCTAGCTGGTTCCTCTATGTGTGCAGTGCCGTGAAGCAATTTGTTACATCACGAGACCTGATATCACGCCATACTTCCTGACGGTTTCGCTCACAGGTGCTAGGGAAAAAAAAAGACCTGAAAAAAGTCATATAACCATTCCAATGACTTCGAAGCTGTTCAGTTAAGGTAAATTAAGCTAAAAAAACTGCATAGTTCCCCTTTAAGATTGGATGATATACACTTCTATATTGTAGTTGCGTTTCTCTGTAATGGTTGGTCACCATAGCTGCAAGAAACTAATAAGACTGTAAGTAATGGGTTGTCTGTGTTGCATGCATACCTGTTGGGTTGTACCTGTGTGACCTCAAACACAGTGGCTTTCTAGCTCTGTGCCCTCAGGTGTGTTTATGTTTGTGACAGCTTGCTTTTGCAACAAAACAAAGCTCTCCACTACCGGCTGCTGCCCTTCGCCGGCTGAAAATAATTACACTCTGTTTTGCAAAAACGCAGCAAAACTTCACCCGCGTTTGCCCGCACCCTCCGTCAAAACGCAATCAGTGTTAAAAGCTGACTATTGTGGCCTGCGCGTTGTTTGTTAGATTTTCAGCGATGACGTCTTCACTGTATACGTCTGTAAACCGCAGTCATTTCCGATGCTGCAATTGTTAACTGTCAATGTTTACTCAAATACCAAATAGTGTTGAAACACGTGTCAAGTTGCACCTCATGAGGATGGGTGTTTGCCTAACCACAGCGATGTTTGTTTCAGTTCCAACCATAACAAACCTGGAGATATTGAAACCCTCGTGCTGGCAGTCCCTATTTAACTTGTCTTGTTAGCGTCAGCGCTTTTCATTGCACCATTAAAGGATAAAAATATCTCCTATTAATCGTGTAATGAGATCTCTCAGGCCTCTTCTGGGTCTGTAGAGACATATGGCTTTGGCGTACACACGGTGGTATCACTACTGTTAAAACTGAGATATAATAAGACCACAGCAGCAGTCATTTGAGAAATATATTATCATATATTCTTGAACTGTAAGAGACTATTTAAAACTACTACTACTACTGCTGTGTGTTGGACCACAGGAGCGGACTTCCTTGCATTTATTACCTCGATTAGAGGACGTATGGGCTCAGTGCCGCGTGAGGGAACTTTTGAACCCCAGGTAAAGCAAATTCCCACATGTCAAAGATCCAGCTTCTCTTTTTTTTTCTCTCCTATGTGACCGCACCCCATTTAGGCCCATGCACGTACTACAATTACTGTTCCGATGAAACAGGGGAAAGGCTGTTGCACCAGAGCTGGAAGCCAGATCAAAGGGGATATGTTAATTTTTTATTTGACCTCTTCCTGACCGTCAATACTATGACCACCAGCGGTTCTGCGGTACAATGTTGTTAACTCTCAACCGCACGCTTCATTTTGCACAAAAACACACACACACACACACACACACATATAGTGTATGCACGCTCACAGATTTGCTTTTTGTGCACACATTGCTTTTAACTCATGATCGGCAATGCACTTTGAGGCAATAAATGTAGGAGGGGTAGGTTTCTGACAGTCTGCGTATACAAAGAAAACGCCTGTTTCTTCCTTGTCATGCATTGAGTTTCTCTTTTTGTTATAAAGTGATCTGGGTTCAAAGCTGCCACTCCACAAAAGACCTTTCACATTAACTTGATTAATGGATCAACCGAGTGATGTTTTTACCTGAATGTCTTTGTAAATGTCTCCGTGCCCTGGGCTGCGAGCAGTAGGCTAGTGTTGTGTTTGACTCGGGTGATTAGGTGATTAAACTTGTGTCTCCCCCTCATTAAGGGCTGGCAGATGCCAGACGCTTGAGAGCATGTGCTGAGATACTGATGAAAAGGCTGCTATTTGTTTTCTCTTCTGGTGATACTCGCGGAAGCATTTCTGGGCTTTTTTTAGAGCACGCTGGTAAAAAAAAAAAAAAACTACATTCAGAGAAACCTTTGTAACAATGTGTCTGAGTGCACTGATGGTGGATGTGTCCCCTTAGGTCTATAGTGCATTAAGGATGGAATGGCCACACAGGATTTGCCCTTGCGCTCTCTTTAATCTGGTGTCAAAATCACAACAGCACGCAGTCTTCATCAACAGTGTGTTATGCAACTGCAATATGATATCTCCAGCTCCAATGTGTTTTTCTTTGCTTTGACTTTCACAAAAGACTTAACATAAAATGCATTTTCACATTACAATGCTATTATAGTCTTTTCTATACATCCGAGTGTAAAGCAAACATATGATCGCATAGTGGTTATAGTTTGTATGATTTTAAATAGAGGAGCATAAGCATCATTTCACATTATTTTAACACAAAAAATGCTAAAACATTCTGAATAAACATTTGTCCACGGACAATAAATGGAAAAAAGAACGCCATTTTGTTTTCTACATGCAACATGTTATAGACTTCGTACAAAAACCTTGTTACAATATGCAAAAACCACATTTAACAAAGCCTACCTGGTGTCAAAAAAATCACAACAGCACACAATCTTCATCAACAGTGTTATGCAACTGCAAGCGTTCATATCTGTGTAGCAAAGAGTAGAACCATTACCATCTGAAATTACTAGAAAACATTACGGTCGAGATCCATCCAGTAACATAATAACTAAAGTTTGTAGGATTGACAATATATCTATACTCTAAGATGTTAGCATGATGCTAGATGTTTCTCTGATAGGATCGGATCTAGCACGAAGGTTTTTGCGTATCAGACTTAACTGGCTATTCTATTGGTCAACCAGGAGCCGGTGCACTGTTAAAGATGTTAAATTGACACTTTGTAACTTTTAAAAAAAATATTTAGCTAAGTCTCATTAGTCTTCAGAAATTTTGAACTCATAGGCATACAACGCACTGTGGATCATTTCAATACACTCAGGCCTTTTGCTGCTGCAGCTTCACTTGGTCTGGTATGACCAGTAGCTCAGTAGCTTGTGGGGGCTAATGTTAACTAATCGCTATGTTACTGAGATTGTTGAGTTAGTCCACTGACTCTCTGAATCTTCTCTACTTGTGCTATTGTTTCACTATGTTTTACCACTACTCTGTCACTGTTAAGTTTTGTTAAGATGTTATATATATATTAGTACAGAAAAATACTTTGCACATCTACAACGTGAAACAGGTGGTAAGAGGTGGACAAGCAGATCAAAAGTTGCAAAGAAACTCCGGCACACTGTCTAACTTGCAAAAGATATAAAGTTTAATAGTAGGTACTACACCATCTTCAGGCAAAAAAAAAAAAAATAAAATAAAAAAAAAAAAAAAAAATTGCCTGAAGATGGTCTAGTACCGAAACGTTGCCTACTATTAAAATTAATATTTTTTGCAAATTAGACTGTGTGCAAGAGTTTCTTTGCAGAAAATATTATTCAACAATTGACCACACAACTTCTTGTCTCGTAGTGATGAAGACATCAAGGATTATCACCCGACTTTGCAGTTCCCCTCAGCTCTAAGCTTTACAGTATATCGTCTTTCAGTTTATTGTTTTCATTTTCTGGTCCACAACTTTACTGTTTTGGTTCACTCTCACTGCTCTCATACAGTAACACCAATTTAGGCAGCAGGCAGCTGTTTTCAGTAAAAATAGCTAAAAAAAAACAACAACAACCTAGTCCGGCTATCACCAGACCAAGCTCAATCTTTTAAGATTGAACATGAGTCTGGGGAGTCTGCTCTGTATTTGCTCTGCACAAGAGGCGTGATCAACGGGCATACTTCAAATGACTCTGTACGCAATTGGATAGTCCTTCAACCAATCAGACCAACGATCCGGGTGACGTAGCAGCGACAGCAGCATCAACGGGTTGCTGCGCTTCGGTGGCCGGCTTGTTGAATGTAAACAAAAAGCTGCTTGGTCGCTTCTCTATGGTCATCGTGTTAAACCCGCCAATAGCACGCCAGGTGGATAAGCCAGTTTGTGATTGGTTCCCGCACATTTGTAACGGAAGCAGGATAGATAAACGTACAGGTTTCCAGCCTGAGCTGCAGGGTGAAATCAAATCGCCGGCAGATCGGGCTGGGTTTACCCAGTCTAACAACAACAGCTATACACTACCTGCTCAGCAGCAACACAGTTAGAGAAGCTGGTGAACATAGTGGAGCATTTTGCAGCTAAAGAGTCAGATATTTCCCTCCGTTGCTGGAGTTAGTTCAAGTTTTGAATGTAACACAAATGGGAGGAGATTAAGGGATTTATGCATACTGTTGGGTGCTTATAGCAACATTAGGGAGTGTGGATGCAAGTTAATAAAAGTTAACAATATGATAATAAACAAACTGTGCCCATATCCAGCAGTTGCCTTGTGTTGGTCATTGCCTGTGCCACTGAGCACCACTGGTCAGTAGTGGCGGAATGTAACTAAGTACATTTACTCAACTACTGTACTTAAGTATACTTTTGATATACTTTAACTTGAGTATTTCTATTTTAATGTAGTTTTGTACTTCTACTCCACTATACTTCAGAGGGAAATCTGGTATTTTTTACTCCACTACATTTACTTGACACTTATAGTTACTAGTTACTTTTTACATAAAAAAAATGATTAGTTTATACAAATGATATGATGCAGTACTACACTACTAATTTACCCAGTATTATACAAAGTATCTAAAATGGGCTCCACACTGACAAACTACAACAATGAACTACTCTTACATGTATTTGTTAGTGATCAAATCAGAATAATATAATATTCTATAATATAACACTTTGAAAGGAGCCACTCAGGCATAATGAGTGCTTTTACTTTTTATACTTTACGTACATTTTGCTGATAATACTAATGCGTTTTGACTTAAGTAACATTTTGAATTTGGGACTTTTACTTGTAATGGAGAATTTGGTATTTCTACTTTTACTTTAGTAAAGGATCTGTGTACTTCTTCGACCACTGCTGGTCAGTAACTGGTAGTCATAAGTTCACTGATGTGCCGCCATGCTTGTTCAGAATATCTTTCTTTTAAAAATATTCTTTTATCTTTAAAATGACACACTGTAAAATGACATAATGAATGAATGCAGGACACTTTCAGAGCATAGTTTGAATACAAAATCTCCTTTTTTGAATACAAAATTTCCATCATCAACATTTGCATGTAAGACTGATGCCCCAACCATTTCCTTTCATTCATATAACACCTTTTCTTTTCACTTAGTCAAATAATCCTCTACTAATTCTTTTAGCAACATTAGAAAAAAGGTTTAGATCAGGCAGCAGATTTGTGCTGTCGTGTACGCACTTTTTAGTCACGCTTTCAGAGTCAGGTGGAAAAATGGCAGGAGGAGCTATACTTTGGTCTGTGTTGTGAGGCCTGAGGCTCAGTGCATGACTGCCACCTAGTGATGGCTTAAGAAACTAAATGGACTGGTGTGGTCTTCTACAGCAGTGATTCCCAACCAGGGGTACATGTACCTAGGGGTAGTCTATATCCTTCACGTTCCACTTCAGGGATTGCTCCGGTGCTGCAGGAAATTCCGCCACATGCATGTATTTTCTGTTTCCTTCCGCTTTCTTTGTGTTGGAATTTTAAATTTGGTGGATTTATGAGGACTATGGTTAACTACTCCTCAGATCTCTGCAGGGTAAATCCAGACAGCTAGCTAGACTATCTGTCCAATCTGTGTATTCTCTCGACTCTTTCGCAGCTGCTCTGTGCGGAGCTTAGCACCGCCCATGACGATTGTGATTGGTTTAAAGAAATGGCATTAAACCAGAGCACGTTTTCCTCCCATCCCGGAATGCTATGTGGAGTAGCCAGACCCTCCTTCAGTGCGCTTTGGAGGAGGGTCTGGCAAAGCGAGACTAACCCAGGGAGTACTTTTGCAGTTGCCAGGGGGTACATGGAAAGATTACAAAGTAGATCATTTAATTTGAAAAAATAAAAATAGAAACTATGATTTGATTAAAAGAATATATCCACATATTAACATTAAGTCAACTGTAACACCTAAACAGTACATGTTGCAGTTATGTAAGAGTGTGTAAAACTAGTCAGTAAGTGAGCACAGAAGTTTAAACAGGTAGCTAAAAGTAATGGATAATCAGTTCAAATAACTCTTTAAAAGTAACCATGGATAAATGGTTGAAACATTCAGCTTCACTCCAAGTAGTAGTAGCCTAGTAGGCTAATAGTAGTATGATTGCTGACCAAACCAACCAACATGATTGACAATTCAATTGTATGAAAAAATTACTTTTTACCACTTATATATATATATATATATACATACATATATATATCAGAATGGAGTTTATTGCCACAGTAAGTTACACAAACGTGGAATTTTTAATAATATATAATAGCCTAGTAGGCTAATAGTAGTATGATTGCTGACCAAACCAACCAACATGATTGACAATTCAATTGTATGAAAAAATTACTTTTTATCACTTATATATATATATATATATATATATATATATATATATATATATATATATATATATACATACATACAGTGAGGAAAATAAGTATTTGAACACCCTGCTATTTTGCAAGTTCTCCCACTTAGAAATCATGGAGGGGTCTGAAATTGTCATCGTAGGTGCATGTCCACTGTGAGAGACATAATCTAAAAAAAAAAATCCAGAAATCACAATATATGATTTTTTAACTATTTATTTGTATGATACAGCTGCAAATAAGTATTTCAACACCTGTCTATCAGCTAGAATTCTGACCCTCAAAGACCTGTTAGTCTGCCTTTAAAATGTCCACCTCCACTCCATTTATTATCCTAAATTAGATGCCCCTGTTTGAGGTCGTTAGCTGCATAAAGACACCTGTCCACCCCATACAATCAGTAAGAATCCAACTACTAACATGGCCAAGACCAAAGAGCTGTCCAAAGACACTAGAGACTAAATTGTACACCTCCACAAGGCTGGAAAGGGCTACGGGGAAATTGTCAAGCAGCTTGGTGAAAAAAGGTCCACTGTTGGAGCAATCATTAGAAAATGGAAGAAGCTAAACATGACTGTCAATCTCCCTCAGACTGGGGCTCCATGCAAGATCTCACCTCGTGGGGTCTCAATGATCCTAAGAAAGGTGAGAAATCAGCCCAGAACTACACGGGAGGAGCTGGTCAATGACCTGAAAAGAGCTGGGACCACCGTTTCCAAGGTTACTGTTGGTAATACACTAAGACGTCATGGTTTGAAATCATGCATGGCACGGAAGGTTCCCCTGCTTAAACCAGCACATGTCAAGGCCCGTCTTAAGTTTGCCAATGACCATTTGGATGATCCAGAGGAGTCATGGGAGAAAGTCATGTGGTCAGATGAGACCAAAATAGAACTTTTTGGTCATAATTCCACTAACCGTGTTTGGAGGAAGAAGAATGATGAGTACCATCCCAAGAACACCATCCCTACTGTGAAGCATGGGGGTGGTAGCATCATGCTTTGGGGGTGTTTTTCTGCACATGGGACAGGGCGACTGCACTGTATTAAGGAGAGGATGACCGGGGCCATGTATTGCGAGATTTTGGGGAACAACCTCCTTCCCTCAGTTAGAGCATTGAAGATGGGTCGAGGCTGGGTCTTCCAACATGACAATGACCCGAAGCACACAGCCAGGATAACCAAGGAGTGGCTCTGTAAGAAGCATATCAAGGTTCTGGCGTGGCCTAGCCAGTCTCCAGACCTAAACCCAATAGAGAATCTTTGGAGGGAGCTCAAACGCCGTGTTTCTCAGCGACAACCCAGAAACCTGACTGATCTAGAGAAGATCTGTGTGAAGGAGTGGGCCAAAATCCCTCCTGCAGTGTGTGCAAACCTGGTGAAAAACTACAGGAAACGTTTGACCTCTGTAATTGCAAACAAAGGTTACTGTACCAAATATTAACATTGATTTTCTCAGGTGTTCAAATACTTATTTGCAGCTGTATCATACAAATAAATAGTTAAAAAATCATATATTGTGATTTCTGGATTTTTTTTTTTAGATTATGTCTCTCACAGTGGACATGCACCTACGATGACAATTTCAGACCCCTCCATGATTTCTAAGTGGGAGAACTTGCAAAATAGCAGGGTGTTCAAATACTTATTTTCCTCACTGTATATATATCAGAATGGAGTTTATTGCCACAGTAAGTTACACAAACGTGGAATTTTTAATAATATATAATAATATACATTTAAAACATACATTGTGAATTGATAAAGTGGTACGTGAGTTCATCTGACATGCTGTGGGGGTACCTCGGACCAAAAACGGTTGGGAACCACTGATCTACAGTATATTCACATAAACCGTCCGCTGTATAACTGGCCTCTGAACGAGCATGGTTGCATGGGTGACAAGCTTTCCTACTCAATATGTCGTTTTTGTCTATTATTCACATCCCACGAATATACATTAAGAATCTCCTCCAAATGTCCTCGCTGTCTTTACATTTTGTTTCTAACTGTCATCTCTCCTGTGTTGTCTCCTTCAGGCCCGCATGGCATTGGACAAAGGAGCTCAGGCTGTTATCTTTGATGTCAGTGATGATGCCAACGCTGCTGCTGAGGTCAGTGTGCAGCCACAGCTAGCGCTATATATTTATCTATAAAATATGTGAGACAAAAAAGCACACAGAAATGTCACATTTCATATTTCTGTGTATTTCTCTTCTTGCTTTGGTTTGCACAACACACACACACACACACACACACACACAAACACACAGCTGCGAGAAACCGACTCCCTTCCCCGTCCAGTCGTGTTGGTGGAGGCGGAGGATGCTGAAGAGCTGATGAGTTTGGTCAACAAGAACGAGGAGGCCAAAGTTCGTATTGAGATCAAGGTGGAGCAGCCTAGATGGGTGAGCAGTGAAACACATGGACACACCTCTCTGACTTTCCTTTCATTGGCTGGAAGAATATATAATGAAATCATATAAATATTATGCTCTCCTTCCATCCTCTTCTCATTTTGCAGCCACATGATGTGGGTATCCTGCTCACCATTGTCCTAGCTATTCTGACCATCGTCCTAATATTTGCTTTCCGCTCCAAGTGCAAGTCCAACAGGACCTGGGTGAGTGAAAGCAACAACCTTGGTAGAAGTGTAAAGCTCACAGAGATGAGGTTGACAGTGGATCGTCTTCATTTTGGATGCGCAGCTCTGCTGGAGATCTTGTAAAGGTTTTTCTAACCCCTGCTGCTTGTGTGTGCAGGACTCTGTCCATCAGCAGACCATGCGGGCCATTAGTCGATTGGAGACCAAAACCTACAGCTCCCAGGGCTGCTCGGGCTCTCAGCACCACCAGGCACCCTGGGGGTCAGCCAGCAGCTCCAACTCGAGTCCTGTATGTGCTATCTGCCTGGAGGACTTCCAGGACGGGCAGGTAAGAGCAGAGAGAGCGAGGAACATACTGGATCTGTAGATTTATCTGTCCTGGTCAGTTATTTATCATCACATCTACCTCCATCTCACTTTTATCCCAGCATTTGAGGATCATCTCCTGTGCTCATGAGTTCCACAAAGAGTGCGTCGACCCCTGGCTGCTACAACACCGCACCTGTCCCCTCTGTATGCACAACATCATGGGTGAGGAAAAGCTTATTTCCAGTCAAGTTTTGGTGAAGAAGGTGCCCATTAGACTGAACGAATTCAAACTCCAGAAACCTTTTTTTTCTTCAACTTTAACATATTAAGATTGTTATGAAGTTTAGTTTTCAATAACTACGCTAACTTTTCAAAATGAGGACCCTGATCATCTGGAAACACGTGGCTCTCTTTTCCATTCAGGCCACAATGCGGCAATAGTTTGAAATTCTACATTTTGAATTTGGATTTAAATTGATGTACAGTTTTACTAATACCAACTCAGGCATGTTAAACCAGCCATATCTCTGAATTTTAACCCCTTTTTGATTCTGCTATGGTAAGTGCTTTATAAATAGAAGTCACTGTTACCCTGCGGTTTTCTGTATACGTACACGTACTTGGCAATAAAGCCCTTTCTGATTCTGATTCTGATTCTGATTCTGACTGCTGCCTTGGTCCACAGGGACGGAGCGGCAGCCCCAGAGGAACAGACTCCAGCAGAGTCCGGAGCAAAGCCAGAGTTTCCTTCACCCTCAGCCTTACAGCAGCCCACGTAACCACCCCTTTCCCCAGCACGCCATCCCTTTCTCTATGAGGCCCCACTATCCTCGTGGACCCTCTGGACATTATCCCTCCCTGGGCCACTACACCGGCTCTTCTCCCGTGGATGCCCAAACACTACATTTCCTCACCAGCAGGCCACTTGCGTCCGGCTGTGGGTACCACCTTCCTGCAGAGGGTCCCGGGAGGCCCCACAGGATTGGAGGTAACTGCAGGACTTCCACTCACCACTACACCCCACGTCGGTCCTGCCACAACTATCGCTCATCCTGTCCGGCCCAGCGCAGTGCATCCAGCTCAAGACTGCACCACACCGCCTCCGTCACACCACAGCCGCGTGGAGTGCCGGCCCATAGCCGGCAGGACGACGGCAGCTGCTCGGGTGGCAGCTACCACACAGAACGCAGCGGATACTTGGCTGATGGGCCAGCCAGTGACTCCAGCTCAGGACCATGCCACGGCTCCTCCAGCGACTCAGTTCTCAACTGTACTGACGTGTCCCTGCAGGGGGTTTATGGCAGCTGGTCCACCTTCCGTAGCTCTCTGAGCAGTGACTATGATCCGTTTGTGTATTACGGGCCAGGGCCTGGGCGCGCCCCTCGCAGGAACAGCCTGGAGGCCGATGCCCAGGCCCGGCCCAGGTCTCTGGATTCTGTGGTGAACAAAGCGGGCTGCCCCGAGGAGCAGCCGCAGACTGTGTTCAGCCACATCCACTACCACCGCCACAGACACCACCACTATGAGGAGGGGGAGCACAGCCAGGGCCCGAGCAGAGGCTCGGACGAGGAGCAGGGGGGCGCTGCTGCTGCTGCTGCTGCAGCAGCACCTGCTCCTCTTGTCCTGGACAAAGACTTGCCTGTCTGCCCTCCTAAGCACAGCACCTGCCAGTGCCCAAAGCCAGACCCCACAGATCGGCCCAGTCCTGGGACAGAGTGTCAGGACCATGACCCCAGCAGCCCTGCAGGACCTCCTGTCCTGGTGTCTCCAATCCCTTTACAGCTTCAACCCCACTGCTGCCACCAGGGGCACGGACACCCTCCCGCTCCTCTTGGGCGAGTGGGTGGCTGTGTGCTTGATGGGCCCTCTGTTCGCTTCCACCAGAGCCTAGATCTGCAGGATGACCGTAGCATCCACATCCACTACGGCCAGGGCCCGGGCTTCTGCTGCTCCCCTCCGGAGCTGCACCCTGCCTTGCTCCCCGTGCCCCTCATTCTGGACTCTGGAGGTATGGAGGACTGGCCTTGCTATGCCGGGGCCCATGTTGTGTGGCAAAAGCGGGTGCAGCAGGCCCGCTCAGAGCCTCAGCTCTTGGGGCCTGGGACCTCTATGGACAGGCCACCCTGCAGGTTCCACCACGGCCCTGCTGCAGACCGCAACACAGACATTTGTTTGTACTGCCAAACATTACACTACAATCAGGGTGGGTGTCTCACTTTTTTATCTTTAATAACATGACCAGCCCTTTGGACTTAAAGGATAATTTGGGGTTATTATTTTTTTTTTATAGTTTTAGCTGGCATTTCTATTGCTTGTAATAATGTTGTACTCGCCAAAATAATTGGTAAGTTGTGGGAACATGGCGAAGTCGCTACAGATTCGTTCAGGGCTGCACGATATGAGGAATATATGTGATATGCGATAATGTTGTTGAATATTTGCGATAACGACATTTCTTGCGATAAATAAACAGATATTGAAGTGTACTCAGTTCTGCCTTTCTGCTGCTTTCAGTATTCTGCTAAAATACAACAAATTGCCTGTTGAATTTAAAACAAATGAAAGGAAATCATTTCCAACATTCTTTTATTGAACGAATTGAACAAACTGAACATTGAATTAAACATAAAATGCACCACTAAAAAAGAATGACAGTTACGTTTTTAAGTGCAGTTTTCTGCTGATATTTTCTTTCAACTAACAGAAAAAATCTTTTGAGTGTCTTTTGCGATATGTCGCAGCCTTTCGCGATGTGTTTTATTGCGCCAGTTGATATCGCGATGACGATAAAAAAAACGTATATTGTGCAGCCCTAGCGCAGTTGGACCGGGCAAGAAACAAGAGCAGTCAGATGTTCTGACGGGTTAACAAGTCAACAGTTTAGCCACATTTTCAAAGCCACTTTATTTGGAGGTTAAACTGCAAGTGAACACATCTGAAATGTCGCAAATAAAGAGTTCCAGTTAAGTACGGAAAGTACAGAAGGTCAAAATTGAACCAGAAAGTCAGTCTGTGATCGATGCTCACAATAGACAGTTTGAGTAAAAATTGTATTTGACCTTAGTTTCCTCTTTCGAATCGGTTTGACTAACCTGTTTACAATCTGTATGTTCATCTGACTGCTTGCCTAATTTGGTAAGTACTTTGTTTTTATTACAAATACCATATGAGGGATGGAGAAAATACAAACATAAGCCCTGGGGAAAAAAAACTGGAATGATTCTTTTAGACCTGCATAACATTTTTCTGTATTTTTTGTATCTCTTTGTATTATTTTTTTAAAGATGACTGGAGCTGTTTTTGTGTCCCCAGGATCAGAAGAGGAGTCTGGCGTGTGAGAACTTGTTGCATCCCCATTATCACGCTGCTACACAGGAGCCAGAATGGACAAGCCTCTCATTGGCTATCGCTCTCATGTCTTCCGCATAATTCCACCAGCAATGCCTCGGTTCAGCCGATTCCCCAGCTCCCCCCAGGATTCAAAGCTCACATGCTGGAATGCTCTTTCAGCTGAGTCAGATTGAAAATGATTGTGATTAAATCATGCTTACATTTTTAGAATAATGTTAGACCCTTTATAATGTTGTATATGGAAATATATTGAATGATTTGGGAGTTGCTGGGGAAACAACTCATACACCACCAAGGGGGAAAAGTGTTTTTCTGTGTTTCTGCTCGTCAGTTATAGGAAGATTATTCATCACCCGGGTTCAATGTTTAAAGGTTTTTTTCCACTTGTCCGGTCGGAAACAAAAAAATCTACTTGCCCGAAGTCAATTTTTACTGGCCCCTATACAAACTGTTCTTTTCGAAAGAGAAAAAACGTGGACATTTCTTTTTGAAAAAACTTTTTTTTAAACCGTCAAAAGCACCTCAAATCATTCAACAAGCATTCTTTGGACGGGGGCAAGAGAACGACAACCTCATTTATGATGCGATGATGCCCGAAACGGGCAAGTGGGTTGTTTTATTTACTTTCCGGCCTTGGCGTTTTTGCTTTCCCCGGGCCATCGGGCACCTAACTGTTGAACCCTGATCACCGACATGATATCACAAGTTCCCATGCTCCCAAGCAACAAATGATCCTCGCTTAGGGCGTTGAGCCCTCGTGAAGTGAGACTCCATCTCTGCATTGCTCACTCTATTGCAAAATAACTTGATTTATTTTCAGAGGTACTTACTTCCACCAGCGTGATCTTTGTCTTCCTTCGCTGAGTCCAGTCTCAGCTGAGAGAAGCTTTTCTCTCCAGCCTACCTCAGCTCAAATTTCTTAACATGCCTCACACAACGGGGGTCTTTAAAGGTACTGCTGTAAATGTTTTAATTTTTTTTTTTTTTGTCACAACCATGTAGCTCCCATAAACTCAACAAAAAGTGATCCTCTTGGCAGTCTGTCCAAACGGAGAGAAAGCTTGATGCTCAGCCCCTCAGACAGACAGCATTCGCTGAGGTTGCTGGGCCTTGCATGGGCCTTGTTTCAAATAATGGCAGCTGTTTTCAACTTGTTTGTTTGTGTTTTGGATCATTTTCTGTTTCTTTTTTTTTAGTCCGTAATTGTTTTGTTTTTTAACCTTTCAAAATGAACCGGTTTGACTGAATTATGTCGTCGTCATTACAAGCTATTGCCTTGTTCTTGTCATTTCTCTTGCCAGTGCCTACTTCACATGTTTGACCCCGGTGCTGTTAAACCGCCTGATCAGTGCAGAGTAAACAGGCCTCATCACAAGGATGCTGCTCCTTCAATGCCTAATTCATCACAATGTTGTATTATCATCCAAAAAGGATATATACCCATCCAGCAACTAAAGCTCTAAAACATTGCAGCCATAGAAACGTGATAGTGACTATATTTAATGATACAGTATAACTGGAGTAAAGCCATGCTCGGTAGACCTTACAGTCCCAAGCATCAGCTCAGTCTGTTGCCGTAGCAACAGTTTAACGAAAGCTCAGTGTGCCTTTTTCCCACGATTTTCAAACTGTAATGGGTAGAGCCTGAGAAATGTCTCAGGAACAATCAAACACTGGAATAAATGGGAAGAATACATCCTAGTTACAGTAATGATACCCGAGTTGGTAAAAGATCCTTTGTCGTGGTAAAGGTGCATTGCCAATTTCTACTTTGAAAGAGCCAGCTTGAATCAAAAATCAAACACAGTATTTCAAAGATGTTTTTTCATTCAGTTAAGTCATTTTCAAAAATGTTTAACCATCTCTCCAAAATATAAACGACAAATCAAGGCTTTAAATCTCTGTTACCTACTATTCCCTCTCCTCCTACTTAGCCACTGTGGCAGACTGACAGACAGAAAAAAAGTGTCTATATCCCAGCGAAATGACTCTGAACACTTTAACGGTGTAGATAAAAGTCAAAGATGTCTCTCTTATTTTCGGGTTAACCACAGACTTCTTCATGCCCGCATGTACATGGCTAAATAATCAGAGATCAGAGCTATAGGAATTTTGTTCTAGCGTGGACTTTCCCTTAAAGGCTCTTAAAGTCAAAATGTGAAAGAAGCAGTCAGACTTCAGATACAGTTTAACAGCAGACAAAGAGCTCATGGGTATTGCAATGTAACCAGTAGCACTTACTAAAGCCTCATATGTGCCTTATTCATTCAAACTGTTCATAATCCTAAATCAGGAACCTCCCAACACTCTAAGCTCTTACATGTCTAACCAAAGTGGCAAAATCTTGAACACAGTGAATTTATAACATAGTATGTGTTGTGCCTTTTTTTCCCCCGCTTCAACCCTTTCCTTAAAGCTTTAGTGCGTAACTTTTTTGATGTTAATGAACGTCCGTTACATTCAAGCCATTTGCCAAATGAGTTGATACAAAGCTAATTAAGACTATCAACTCCACTCAACTCTCTCTGTATTTCTCAGTATGGCTATGTTCAAAAGATTGTGGCGTCCGGCGACTTTCGGGCGCAGAAACTCGAGCAAAGATAATTACCTCTTCTGAAGAGTTCATCATGGTTTTTTAATCCTCCGTGTCCTCCTTGGCTACTAGCAACTGTGTGGAGGAGGGGTGGGGGCGCGTGCGCGATTACGGAAGGCTTGTATCATGTAGATGCAACAACTGTCGTTGTCACTACTTAGAATTCCTCATGGGGGAGACAGAAACTACGCACCATAGCTCTAAATCCCAGAATTAAATGTGCTTTTGATGACAAGAGAGAACATGCCAGAATTGAAGTGGAAATCATTTTGGTGTCAATATTTTGGACAACCATGCAGAAATGTTCAACTGCAGTCCCTCGTACTAATACCTCACTTTGAATGTGTCAACGCAGCGTCCTCCAGCTAAAGTATCAGGGTTTCCTTGTCTGTTATTGTCCGTGCCCAAACAGTCTCAGAGACTGAGATGGAAATGACTGAATTACAAGCAGCACTTTGGCTTGAGCACATTTTATATTAAAGAAAAAACAACGTAAAACTCATAGTATTAATTTAGCCCCAGACCATCAGCACATGAAAAATAGCATTTAGTGATGCCGCCGAATATCTCATGTGAGTTCATCCTGTTCAAGATCTTTCTCTTTGTGTGTTTTTTTATGTGTTTGTTTTGTCATGTTTTGCAAGAATAATGAGCTGAACATTAAGGGTTATGTCAGTATATTTTGGATACTTTGTGTACAAAAAGAGAACAACAAAAAAAACAGAAATGAGATAGTGTTGTATTTTATATATAATAGAACATTTCAATATAGTGACATGTCACTAATATATTTATTTACTAATATATTTATCCATTTTGTCCAGGTTTGAAAGAGTTGTTTCTGTATAGACTGAATGTTTCTATATAGAAACTGACCAGTGCCATCACAGATGTATCAACCTGTCTTCATTCCAATTATATGCAAATAAATTATTTTGAAATAAAACCTCCGTGCTGAATACGTTTTATTTGCAGGAGAATCCAAAGAATTTCCTACAGCATCAAATATGTTGTGTTTGCTGCCAGTGTTGTTAAAGGAATAGTTTTTTAGAAATCCTCAAAAAGAAGAATTACTCAAAACATTGATGTACAATACAACCCTAAGGAAGTTCTATTAAAATGAGGGGAAAGAAACTGTGGGTAGAGTATATAGTATGCTGCTCAAGGCATAATCTAAATATGGTTAACTGCAAAGATTGTATGATAATTGGAATAAGGATCTCAAAGTAACACAAAATGTTTGTCACAAAAGTGCCTATATCCCATAAAGAGCATCACCATGAATGGTAAATACCATACAGACAGATGGCGAGAATATATTTTACTTTACATAACTTTGATAACACCCTCATGCACCCCTTGTGGGTGTGAACAAAAGAGAACAAAGATTGGATGTCTACTACTGTGTGTGTGTGTGTGTGTGTGTGTGTGTGTGTGTGTGTGTGTGTGTGTGTGTGTGTGTGTGTGTGTGTGTGTGTTTCCTTGCTCTGCAGAAAGACATGGCTTACTGCAAGTATAGTGTATTAGAATGTGATACCTATAAATATGAATGTGTGTAACCAGAGAGTAACCAATGACATGATCTTATATGTATAGGAATTATGAAATAACTTCTTTTATTTAGTGAAGATAGGAACCAAAACCATGTGGTGGAAAATGTGAAACTTACTTATAAGGTGTGAAGTTTTATTACATATAAATTTTACAAAAAATAATAATACAATTTTCCCAACATTAATATAGGTGAATTGTTCTGTAGCCAAATATCTAAATTGAGACACACTTTAGCTACAACGCTGTTGTTTTGACAAAGAGCACATGGGACTTTGCTTATCATTTGATCTCAAACTTAGTGCGCTGAAAATGCGACAGATTTAATCACTACGGAACCTCAGTGGTGAATGCAAAGGCTGAAAAGGGAGAAGTCTGTCATGCCTGTCATGTCTGTCATACAATAGATTTAAGTGGGGATTCGACTGACATCATTTTTTGTGTAAAATTTTTTTTGATTTGAAGCATGACTTAAAGTCATATATGACTGATTTTGGGAAATACATGTATTCACTTTCTTGACTTTCTCTTGGCAAGAAAGCAAATAATCATATTTTCCAATCTGTCAAACAATTCCTTTCAAATGTATGAGTATCTTTATTTAGTCATACAGCAGGCAATCTATAGACAACTTAAATCATATCTGATAACACTTGCAGCATGTCACATGAAGATATTCAACACTTGGTACATGTGTTTGATATACTGTGTTGTTGATTGCCTCTGAAATGCACGGCCATATATAACAGTGTAAGTGTGGTTTGACAGCAGCAGTCGGAGGATCAGTTGAAGGCTTTGGCCTGCCCTGCGGGTGTCAGCACAGTGAGGTTGCCCCTGGCGTCTTGGTCCTTCTCAATGGCCTCAAAGAGAGACTTGAAGTTCCCTGCCCCGAAGCCCTGGAGAGAGAACAAGCACACACAGATGGCTAATTACCCAAAGATCTAGCGTCTTCTGTGTCATTTGTTATGGCTCTGGGGATCTCCTCTCAGACACCGTTCAGGGTGTTCAAAAACTTTGATGTTGGATCACGGCAGATAAATATTCCCACATCCACTGCGCTCTGACAGGGAGCTACATTCACCGGGGGGCTCACAGATTAATCATGTAAATATTTTCATAGATAATCAAAAAGATCAAGTGTTGGCGGTTGCTCTGAGGAGATTCTTTGCTGTGGTTCAGATTCAGTTTCTCACTTTCATGCATTGTGCATCCACATCTGTAGACTCTGCTGGAGAGTGACAAGATGTGCCTGTTCTGACAAGCAAAATGGGTGCTAGGTGTTAGAAATGAAGTGCCACAGGGTGCAACCCAATCCAAAGATCCCCATCGCTGTGAGGCGGGGAGCCTTTTAATCTGTATCTGTGATAGATTTACTGAGCTTTTACAAGTGGGCTACTGTTATACTGTTCACACTGGGTGGGACCTGCAAACAGGTGTTCAGGTGGCCCGCTCTCGGCTTCTTAAAGGTGGTGAAGGTAAGAAACCAGTGGTGGAAGAAGTCTTTAGATCCTTTACTTAAGTAAAAGTATTAATACCACACTGTAAAAAATACTCTGATTCTTAAAAGTAAAGGTCCTGCATTAAAAATGTTACTGAAGTAAAAGTATTTAAGTATCATCAGGAAAATGTTCTTAAAGTATTACAAGTAAAAGTACTCAATGCAGAAAAATCCTCCCATTTTAGAAACTGGAAACGATCAATGAAGTGTTTAATGGTCTAATCATTTCAGCTGGACTTGTAGGCCGTTATATTGTTGGGTAGTTTAATTTATAATAAAACATCATATTTTATAAACTACATGTGTTTTGTGTGCAAAAATCCTAATCTGTAAAGTAACTAGTAACTAAAGCTGTCAGATTAATGTAGTGGAGTAAGAAGCACAATATTTCTCTTGTGGAGTAGAAGTAGAAAGTGGCATGAAAAGAAAAGACTCTAGTAAAGTACAAGTAACTCAAATTTGTACATAAGTACAGTACTTGAGTAAATATACTTAGTTAAATTCCATCACTGTAAGAAACAGGACCACAGGCCTATAGATCCTACCACAAATAGACATAATAGGATTACCTTCCAGTTATCTGTTAAACCAGTGGTTTGTGTAACCGGTATGTTGCACTTACAAAGTGGTTGTTCCGCTGAATAACCTCCAGGAAAAGAGTTGGTCTGTCCTGCACAGGTTTGGTGAAGATTTGAAGGAGGTAGCCCTTGTCATCAAAATCAACTAAGATTTTCAGTTCCTTAAAAGGAAACACAGATCGTGTATAGTTTAGAACACAAGCAAAAAGACTGTAAATAATTTCAGGCTGACTGAAATAATACGTCTCCTCACCTGTAAGCGGTCGAGGTCCTCCTTCACCTTGATCTTGGCGGTTTTGAGATTCTTCCGCAGGGTGTCGTAGTACAAATCAGGCGCTGAGAGGAACTCTATCCCTCGGGCGCGCAGGTTCACTACCTGATTTAAGACCCGGGGGGGGGGGAGAAAGCAGGATCTAAAACTTGCCTTTACTTGCAGATTTAGGAAAGCTGTGCAAAGATGAAGCTGAAGTTTGTGGATTGACATAGAATGTTGTTGATAATCAAGTGCAAGAGACTCACGGCTTGGATAATGTTTGACGTGTTGAGGGCGATATGCTGAACGCCTGGTCCCCCGTTGTAGTCCACATATTCCTGGGAAAAGGGAAATGCAGAACATAAAATGCACTGAGGCAGGGGTGTAAACCGGAGGTGTCACCAACATCGACAGAGGGATCCACATACAGAAGGTTTTGATTTTGTTCATCATTCTGTGCCTCAAGCTGATAAACCGCTGCGATAAACCGCTGCGATAAACCGCATTTGTCTTTTGTGATACACTACTGCGATAAACCGCTGCCATACAAACTGCGATACAAACTGCAATAACCGCTGTGATGACCGCTGCAATAACCGCTGCAATAACCGATATGATAACCGCTGTGATACATACTGCGACAAACCACTGTGATAAACAGAAAGTATACTACAGTAGGCCTACTTAACTAAGCTGATAAAGTCCCACCTGGATTTGTGAGATTTTTTTCCCCATTGCAGGTTCGTTGATGGGCATCTTGATGGTCTCTTCGTAGTTGGTCACCACTATAGACCTCAATGAACTGTATTCCGTGTGGATCTGCTTGTCGTCTATTGACCAGAACCGATGGAACATCATACACTTCTGATACCTGGAATTTGGACAATGGAAACAGAGAAGGTGACGATGAGCTTAATGAACAACTTTTTCTTTTATTGAAATTAAATTTGGACTTTTTTAATTTATAGACTAGCGATGTTGTACTGGAGTCCAATTTTTTTAATATCTGCACTCACGTCTCAAACTGTGACAGAGGTGGAGTAAACATGTGTGTGTTTACTTATCCTTTTGCCCTGTGTATCTGTGTACGTGAGCTCCAACAGGAGGCTTACCAGTCTGAAACTGGCACCATTTGGTCATCTGGCTGGTTTCCCACTATGTGATCGATGAAGTTCAAACCTCCTGGTGGACTACGAAGAAAAGAAGAAAAAAAACATTGCATGGGTACTTTTCCATGAAAGTTCTGAGAAAAATAATTGAGAATACTCGTTGCATACATTTTGGTAAAAGCACAAGAAAATGTGATTTGATACTCACAGTGTGGCTAACAGTGGATCTCTAAACAGAGGCTTATTGTAGCCTGGCAGGAAAAGGCCTTTGTAGGGACTGAGGTACTCAATGAGTGTGTGTGTTGTATCTCCATACTGAGGACAAAAACACAAACACAACATTATTATTCGTTCCCAGTTTCATGTGTGAGGGCTTTTCAAATGTGCGTCACTCTTTACGTACCGTTTGAATCACAGCATACTTGACCCTGCCCTGGCTGTCCTGCTCCACCCAGGGTTCCTTGACGATTACAGCTCCTCGCTCTTTAGCCGTCTGTCAGTGGACATGTTTGGGATCAGTTGGCAGTGGTAGAAGAAGTATTCAGATCCTTTACTTAAGTACTTTGTAAAAGTACTAATGCAACACTGTAAAAATACTCTGTTACAAGTAAAAGTCCTGCATTGAAAATTTTTCTTAAGTGAAAGTATGTAGTATCATCAGGAAAATGTAGTTAAAGTATTAAAAGTAAAAAGTAATCAATGCAGAAAAACCCTCACATTTTAGAAACTGGAAACGATCTAAACAGTTCTGCCAATCAACTAAGTGTTTAATCGGCTAATCATTTAAGCTGTACTTGTAGGCCGTTATATTGTTGGGCAGTTTAATTTTTGCAATGCTATGTTGTGCAAAAATCCTAATTTGTAAAGTAACTAGTACCTAAAACTGTCAGATGAATGTAGTGGAGTAGAAGTAGAAAGTGGCATGAAAAGAAAAGACTCATGTAAAGTACAAGTACCTCAAATTTGTACTTACTTGAGGAAATGTACTTAGTTACATTCCACCACTGTCAATTGGGCAAATACAGGAGCGTGACAACAGTTGTTCTGTCTGAAGACAGCTCCTGGAAGCCCTCCAGTGGCTGAAGACAGAATATCTCCCCATACATGCTGTAATATACTGCTTTAAGTATGAGGCTACTGTTGATCTCTGTTCAAAGTCAGAGCGAGTTTATCCAAACCTCTGGTCTGATCTCGACTGAGGTAGAGAGTTCAAATGAGCCGCTAAATATCAAAGCTCCACTGTTGCACCACCGGCATGTTTGTCCCTATTTCAACACCCGTTGAGTGCACCACACATAGAATGATAATACAAATCAGGTTGGGTTTATTTCTTGAATTTGAAATAGAATTGCAGTTGAAAATTGCATCAAGTTAGTGGAGGTGAGTGAATATACATATCAGTATATACATTACATTACATATACACCTGCCAATTGCACTTACTATATATTTGTTTTGCAAATTCTGCACTCAATCCATTCAGCCTCTTTTTTCTTTTTTTCTTATTCTTCCTATGTTAAACAGCCATTTGTATATATTTGTTTCTGTATTTATTGTTTATTTAATATTAATGTTCGGTATGTTTGTTTGTTCGTTTATGTATGCACCAACCACCAAGGCAAATTCCTTGTTAAGTACTTAGTTGGCAATAAACCTGATTCTGATTCTGATTTGATTCAGTAGAACTCAAATATGTTACTTTTCCTATTGCTGTACATAATGTAGGCCTTTATAAACATGTGGTGGAAAATAACTATGTACATTTCGAGGTACTTGTATTCTCAGTTCTTCCACCACTGTATATAAATACACAGCTTTCTGAAATTGTAAATTTTCAGTTTTCCAAAAACTGGCCATAACGGATGTCAAATCAGCCTCTTGCATTTAAATTTCAGTTCATCTTCTTCCTCCTTATAAGTGTTACCTTGATTAAAAAGTCACAGTCCTCCACTTGGAAAGCGATGTCTTTGACTCCATCTCCATGCTTAATCAAGTGTTCTCCCATCTCTGAGGTGAAGATAAAACCATGTTAAAATGCAGACATACTGTATGTCATGTTTATAGCATTTCATCTTTCATATGTGAAAACTTGCCTTCATTTCCAGGGTTTAGTGGTGATTCAAATACAAACATGATCTGTGAGGAGAGAGGAGGGGCGGTTGTGTTTGTGGAGAGGATCATTGATCATGGATAAATTGAGTTTTTATTCAATCAGCACAGGATGTCTGACTGCATACCTTATCCTGTCTGATGACGTGAGACACCACCTCTCGGCTGCCAGTCTCCAAACCCTTGTAGGCCAAAGCCTCGAAGCCCATCTTATCACAGTAGAACGAGGCTGCCTGTAAAGTAATCAGACTGTCTTTCCAGGGAAGGGAATGTATGATGGACTATGACAATGTGAGATACTGTTGAAAGAGTTCTACTCCTGCCAGAAATGTATTGTCTGCGGGTTGCTCAATCCAGGCTGTGTGTTTTCTGGCCTGTGTGCTGACCCACAATGAATATATGAACTGAGTAAGTTTGTGTAGCAGGTATGTTTTTATGTATTTACCAGCACCAGATCCTCCCATTTTAAAAGCTGTATTTGGCAGTGTAAGCTGTATTTGTTGTAAAGAATAAATGTCTTGTTTTTGAATAGTTTTTGACAAAAAGAACAGAGTCTGGAAGTTCCAGAGGCTACAGATTAAACAACTCGTGGTTATTTTAACTGTATATGAAGAACAAAATGTACAGTTGTTATGTAAATACTAAACCTGCAGATGTTTCTGTAGGTACTAAAAGTCAACACAGTAACTAATATTTACCCAGTAAAATGTATTAAGATGAAGCATGACAAAGACACTGAATGTTCAAACGCAAAATGTTTGGAATCTAACAAAAGTTCATCTTGATCCAAATATGAGTTATGAGGAAAACAAACAATTTGACTTAGATTTGGATTTGACTGGCGCTATCATTATAAAACTGTCACAGATGACAGCAAACTGTTAGTTGTATGTCAGCGTTTGGCTACTGACCTGTTTGGCATTGCCGACCCAGAAGGTGACATGATGAAACTTGACAAACTTTCCCTTTGCGTGCTAAATGCCAAAAATACAACAGAATAATTAACATTGGCTGATGGTAAAAACAAAAACAAAAAGTATCCGACAGTTTAAAGACTCACACAAGTGAGAAAAATAACACCAACTGTTTATGTTTTAGAGCTATTTAATGATAAGCTTCAACTAAAGACTTGTAAAGAAATATCATATAAGCTTCAGGTTTAGAATAATTCATTTATTCCTTCAACATTCGGCATCCTGTGTATGATTCAGGCCTTCTTCTGCAGAACAAGCAGTACTGTTAACGCATCAAAGTTCATCACATATCACAGACTCCTGTCCACCTTCAGAGGCAGTTTTATTCTTACCTTCTCGCCTTTATCTGTGTAGCTTGTCTAAAAACAAAAACAAAAAACAGATCATTGTAACTTCATCTGCAAGTGCTCAGACTAACCTACAGTCAAAAGATCTTTGGTTCTTATGCACTAAAGATATTATTATCTCCTCAATTACTGCTGTAAGAATGTCTAATGTCCCACAACTGAGAGCATCTGCTCATCATAATTGAGTCTCTTACCATGCTGTGATTGTAGATGGGCCTCAGTTCAGAGAAAAGAAAGATCAAAATCAGTGTCCTGCACGACGGGGTGCAGATAAGTACTGACCGGATGACCAACTGTGATTGGTCCTTTAGGATCTACACCCACCTGTCCGCCTCCTCGCTTCCTGCTGCACTTTAGCTAAAAAGTTAAACAGCAGAAGTTGTGTCATCTCTGCTGAGTCCAGTGTCTAATCAGTTGTCACTCCTCAGAGCCTCAGTTGTCATAGAAACGTAGACACATAGACACATTGACATCAGCGTATATATAGGGGAAATCATGAGGTACAGAGCCTATACACTCACTCTATAGTCTTGGATGTTTTGCCTGAGATACTGAATACACCTCTCAGCCAGGTGAACATGCAATAGGCTCAGGTGAAGAACTGTTTGTTTACTCTTTACAGCAAAAAAAAACAAAAAAAAATGATGCATCCAGAATATGAATACAAATGCAATGGTAGTAATGTTGAGGGTAAAAAAAAAAAAGAGAAGATAATCCTGTTCCACACCAGTCCCTCTGTGATCCCTCTCTGGTTTCTGCACCACCAGAGGGAGCAATATTGCCTGATTTAAACAGAAACAGACAAGCAATCATGTACTATAAAATCAGTAAGAAATTCCAGAACTTTCTACAAGCATGTGAACTGATTTTGAATATTTCCTCATTTTATTATTGTTCTTAGAAATTACATATTCTATCAGGAGCCTTTAATTTCCTTTCCATAAGGACTCACACATTGAAATAGTAAATAAGACAGGCTGTAATCATGTTTATCAAGATTTAACATCTTATTAATTGTTGTTTTCAGTGTAGGCCTACCCCTAGGTCACAGTATCTGGCATATCAAAAAGCCTGATAATGACAGCAAAAAATGTGCACATGCAGTATTTATTTAACATTTTTGGACAGTCTTTGAGCTTGTAAAGATAGATAGATAGATAGATAGATAGATAGATAGATAGATAGATAGATAGATAGATAGATAGATAGATTTTTATTAAAATGGGAAATTACACTTTTACAGCAGCAAAAAAAATCAGACACACAGCCCACATACAGAATATACATGAAATAATAGGCTACAATATACATGAAATAATAAATAGGATAGAATACAAGAACAAATATTCTATATATATATATATATATATATATATATATATATATATATATATATATATACTGTACAAGTTAGAACATTTGCATAAGAGGGGTCATGTTTTGCCCAGCTGTGAAGGGAGAAATGTCAGAGGATTGTAGCAGACACATTGTGTGGCTGTTGACTGGTATCGGAGAGCATGTGAGGTCAGGTCCAGGCTGTTACAGACAACAAAAATAGTGTCTGGCCTGAGCTACAGTGCTGAACTGCATGGGCATATCAGATGTAGCCTATGTATACACACGCCACTATCTGTGTCAGGGAGCCCCATTAGAACGACAAGACACATGCAGTGAATTGCCCTACACATTTGCATAAAAAAATGGGTCACTTTTAAATGAAGTGGCTCAAATGAAGAAGAAAAAAAGAATCCATTAATGATTATTTTAGATTAATTGCTTTGTCCATCAAATGTCAGAAAAATAGTAAAAAATGCCCAACACCAGAGTCCAATGTAATGTCTTCAGATTGCTTGCTTTGTCCAACCAATGTTTCCAAACCCAATATATTACATTTACAGAGAACAGAAGGAAAAAGAGTAAAAAAACAGCAAATCATTACATTTGAGAGGCTGGAACCAGAGAATATTTGGTATTTTTGCTCGGCAGATGGCATTTTTCCGGAATCAACTTTAGCTCTGACCTTTTAAAGGTTGTTTCGACCTCCCTTTCACTTCTCTCTTTCACTTCTGTTTTCATTGCTGTTAATAATAGGAATATATATATATATATATATATATATATATATATATATATATATATATATATATTTTTTTTTTTATCATTGACATTAACTTTATAAAAGAAGACACTCAGGAACTCTTCCTTTTATATTGCACATTTTCAATATCTTTAGTTTTCTATACTGTTTGGCTTTGCCTTACATTTGCACTATATAGAATGTATTACTGTATTTATTGTACATATTGCTTATCTTCTTTAATTGTATATATTACTTATCTTTTTTTATCTTATTTGTATATATTACTTATCTTTTTTATTTTCATATATATTACTTATCTTTTATATTTTTACTTGTACGTGTCCTTATTGCACCGTGGGTCGTTAAGAAATGTATTTTCAATTGCTCTGCGTGTCACATATTGCATAATTGAAAATAAAGTTGACTTGACTTGATGTATGTTTCAACTCATTTTCAAAGCTCTTCATTTCAGTTTTGAAAAATGAAACCAATTATTTTTATTGTTATAATATTTGAAAATCCTGCCGGACTGTGACTGCTAGAACTGTGTGCTTGTGCGCACGTATTTGTGCTGTGTACGTGTGTATCCAGTTTGTGCCGCGCTGTGATTTTCTATTGGTGCGCTCTTGGAGATTTGTGGCCCCTGATTGGCTCTGATGTAGGTGTGTTAAATTCAATCGCTTGACTGTTGTTAATTCTTATTGGCGCTAAGGTGTAGAATGTTCAGTTTCCTTCTTACCGATTGGCTAGTGCTGTTGTCATCACACAAGAATGCGGAAGTCGTGTACTCTACTGAGTCACCGTTCTGTCAGCTGATTCTTTCTGAGTGAGTAACTCGATTTATTTTTTAAAATGAAGTAACTTCTTAATAATGTATTGTGTGTGACATGTTCTCATACTGTCAGACTTGGGTTGAAGGTGTGAACCTTAAGGCGTTTTGTCGTTTCCTGTTGGTACATGAGCGAATTTTACACACCAGCCTAGAAAGGTTGCTATCCGGTAGCTAGCATGATGCTAACGTTTGCAAACACTGCACATACACATACACGCACACTTTCGGTTTGTCAACTAGTCGCCTCCTAGTACAGTGCCTGTCTGTAGTGAGGCTCTCGTCCACTTTCACTTTCACCTGTCTTTAAACTTTATCCATGTTATCATATTCACACCTGTTGTGTTGTCACGAGTCAAACAGAGCACCTGTTATTCACTGTTCTAGTGGGGCTGATAGTCGTACCGGGTAATGCTGGAAATGTGTAGTTAGATCTACTGTGTTTTGGTCAGAGGAAAGTACCTTGGAATCCACCACTGCACTGGAAATGTATTTTATACTCAGGAGGAAGAGAAACTGCTTTTGAAAAAGTCACCCTAATGCTTAATGTTCATCACTATCAGCTTCTCTGTAAATACTTAATAATTGCTTGAAGTATTTCACCTTATTTACGTTACATAACATCTCTGTTGCCCTCACTATTCACATAATTTAGCCTTTGCCAATTTTTATAAACTCTAATTTCCATATAGCTATAAGCAGCGTACTGGGCATCCAATGTCTGTAATTAAGTATTATTTTTTACAATTGATTTAATTTGGCATCTGAGTGCTTGTTTTGTTTTAACAGTCAAAAACCTATAAGTATTTGCTCTGCTATCATATAAGAAAAAGACAAGCAGCAAATCCATACGATTGAGAAGCTGGAGTCAGAGAATGGCAAGCATTTTTGCTTGATAGATGACTTAATAGGGGTGGGGGAAAAAAAATTGAATGTATCATGATTTTTTTGCAACGATTTTAGAATTTATTCTTTTCCCTAGAATCGTGATTTATTTCTTCTTTTCTAAACCAACGATTGATCTAAATAGGTTCTGTTTATACGGTACCGCCGACAGCAACTACATCATATCTGTAAATATCTACCTACAAATCTACAAATGAAATAAATGTCAGACTGACTGACTGACATGTGATGTGCATTCTTCTTAGAAAATAATCAGTTTTTAGAAATGTCTCATGATATATTGTCTCTAGAAGTGTGTTATTCAACTTTTGTTTTTGTTAAAGAAGGAAAAGAAAATCGCAATACTCAATACTATCGAATCACAATACTTCTAGAATCGCAACAAATGAAAATTCCAATACAAATCGAATCAGTACCCATGTATCGTGACAGAATCGAATCAAGACAAAAGCATATCGTCCCAACCCTATGACTTAAACAAAGTATTGGTTAATTTTCTGTCCATCGACTTTTTGTTTTAGAACGGATGTCTTAATCAGTTTTGTTATGCTTATTGTAATCACCCCTGGATTCTGTGGCTTGTTTTCAATTGTGTTTTTGTTCTACATTTTTATATACACTGTGCCGGAAATTTCGCCGCATGTCACTCTCTCGGCCGGATGTCCGTTACCTTTCGCTTTCTTTGTGTTATAATTCTGAACTCCTCGATTTATGAGGACTATGGTTGACTGATCCTTTTCTGCTGTTTTCTGTTGCACGACTAAACCAGTACACACCCTACTTTCCATTGTGTATGTGAAATCTCATTCTTGTTTTCCTAGCATTTCATGGTGTTAAAAATAGCTGCTGCGGCCTCCAGTGTGTTGTTTATTTTCACAATCATTTCATATTAACTGGTGTCAGATTGCTAAGTGAGAAGTCATGGCACAAATATGATTAGTGTTTTCAATTACAATTGGCTGATACAAGTTCCCCAAAACTTTTGCAACATTACACAAGGCGCTCTCTTGCATGCCAAAATGTGCCTTCATAGCAAGATCATTACATAGTTTGAAAACATAGGCTAGATGATTAATAAAAAAAGAATTTCATGTTGATACTTCTGTCGAGCTGCCTAGCTTTTTAGTCTCTTTCGGCTCATTGTTTAGGTTTCACAGCCCACAAATGTACTGTTACTGTATGGTTCAGACAGCAGCAGGCAGCTGCTTTCAGCCAGCAAGCTTTGATAAACCCACTGTATACTACACTACCTGCCCAGCTTCAAACTGCACACAAAGTGAGCCACTAGCACGTGAACATCTAGCTAAAGATCCAGATATTTTTCTCAGGGGTTGGTTGAGTCCAAATCAGAGCAAACAGGAGAGTGAATATTGGACTTACACTCATCAGATGGCCAAAAAAACAACAACATCCTATTTAAAGGAGCAGATTCTAATATTACGATGTTAACATAAATTCATATTTTGATGTAAAAACCATGTCTCCTGATGTATTTCATAAATAAAATAGACGTAGGCTATTACTATCTAGGAGGAAGAGGGCCAGTTCAGGATCACTTTTGAATCCTTTGTTTTAAATCCCGCAAAGCTCTCCATCTGTTGAATAACCTTGCATGGTTGACTCGCGTTTTCGCCCGTGTTCTATCACTGTCCCTCATTTGTTTTTAGTTTTTTTTTTTAGCTATTTCTGTTCGTTGGTGAATTCTTTTCTTTTTTCTCTTAGCTGACCCTGTCCCAGTATCAGCCATAATCACAACATATAAAATTCACTGCAAAACTGCCTAGGCAAATGGAAACATTGACTCTTAGAGTCTGCGTAAATCATGCCATTTGATTTGGTGGGGAATTGGACCTGGGGACAGGCATTAAGAATAATAACTATATAGAAATAGCCAATCTTCTCATATAGAGGCATCAGTATTAAATTGAGACTTTCATTACCAGTTAAAAATTGCTTGTTGCTGCTTTAACTTACATCTCATTACATTCACTTTGTCAGTGCACACTCTTTTTGTATAGTTAAATTGTCTGACATTACTTGTTTGTTCAGTAGGTGACTCATATTGCTTAGAGTGTAATATTGTACCCTTTTTTGAAAGCAATTAGGACTGGTTGCCTACATGTGGTGATTTCTATTGATGGCCGATTAGCGATAGAAGCCGTTCCTTTTCCTGTCCTCTGTAGTATGGTTTCTTTCACTTTGAGAAGCCTGGCACTTAGTGAGTGGGAGGGAGAAGAGTAAGCAATAGAGACAGAACGAGAGAGAGAGAGAGAGGGAGAGGGAGAGGGAGGGAGGTATGTCATCATTCACTGGATTACAACCAGTATGTGTTTGGGAGACGGAGACTACTGCTACTCTGCAAGGCATTGAGCTTTAATTCAACCTTAAAAGGTTGACAAAAGTTTCAACAGAAAGTTTGCAGCACGCCGATTCTGCACTTTGGACAGGTAAGAGGAGTTCGTATTTTGTATTTTGTGACTTGAGAGTAGTAATCGTTTTCTTTTGGCGCTGTGTGCAAAAGGGGGTGTGTCTGGAAAAGAAAACGAGTGTAGGGAAGTAAGACGACAGCACTAAACAGTGAGAACTTTGATCCAATTTAGAATTCTGTAATCAAAACAGTGAGAACTTTCATCCAGTTTCAAGTTGTGTCCTTGTAATCAATGTATTGTAGTTAAGTGTAGTCCTAAACACAAGGAAGTGAAAACTATGTCCCTGTTTTGTCTAGCTGCCTGCCAGTGTGGGTTTCTCTCTTCATACTAAACATGCACTGAGCTTCCTGACTGAGCTTGTACTGTATATGCACAGGAAGAAAACATCTTACAATATCAGTTATTTATTGAATTTAAGTGTTGGCTCAATGTTGCACTTTGTCATCATTTATTGCCAGTGTTTAACATGTAGCTTAAATATGTGTGCAGCCACTGTTCAGATATCCAGTATTAGAATGAATTAGGAACCTCCTGGTCGTGTCGTTGGAGGATCAGGATATCCACCTCAGCATACCAACTCAGCTGGAGCACCTTTTGGTGTGTTGGGTGTATGGGAGAGTTGTGGAGTTTGTCCACATCTGCCGTCTATTTCTCCTGCAGTTATCTGTTTGGCTGCTCGTAATCTGATGAGGAATGTTGAGTTTGCAATTCCTGTAAATGGTGTCTCTCCAAGCAGGTCAGGTCAGGTCAGCTGCTTCAAGGTTTCCATCGTCAGACTTCATGCATGTGCCTGCATGTCGGTCTCCAGCATTGCATACTGTGGAGTGTGTTTACATTGACTTGACCTGATTTATAGAGAATACTTGTCCCAGGCCAGCCAGTTTAACCATCACTCTGTATGCACCACACGCTTCGAAGAGCTTGAATTGTGGGGATTTTTTGCGGTGGTAACAGGGGGTTGAACAATAAAATGTAAAGTACATCCATACCTCTTCAACAGTGAGATAATTTGTTAGGGTTTGAGTGCCAGCTTTCATTCTACTTGCTGTACTTTAGACCAAGGAAGGTTGGGTTCTGGAATCCAGCCCTTTACACAATCACACACTCCACAACCGCCCACATGCACACACACACCCAATGTCTGAAAGTAGTGTGTTTTTTTTGTTGGCAGGAGCCATCGCTGGCACGGCAGAGCCCAGTAGACAGGAGGAGAGGGAGCGATCTGAAGAGGAGCGCCCAGACCGACTGTCTACAGCACTGGCTGGCAGCATGGTGAGCCAGTCACACTATGTATACATACAGTACTATGCTGTAGATTCCTGATTGCTTTTAAACCAGTTGTTGCTCCTAACTTGCTGGGACTTTTTCACATTCCCACAGGAAATGGCACAATACTTTTCCAGGCCACAGGGTTTGCAACATGTTTAATGACACCATACACTACTCAAACATTTGTCAATTTTTCAACTTTCCACCATAGACAGTTAAATAATCAAAAAAACATTGACCAACAGATCCCGTTGCTCTGGACGGAAAGTATATTAGAAGCACTTTTCTGACGATGGCTGAGTGTTACTGCGCAGCCTCCAACTGAGCTTGAAGACGTAGATGTGATGTGAGCAACCTGTCTGAAAGTTGGAAGTCTTCTGGTAGCTGTGCCAAGAGAAATCTCAATAATTCCGAATCTTGCAGAGACGGAGAGCGTAGGTATATGTAAGGAGATAACATAGGCACATGCTAATTATTGCTAACTAAAATGCTAGTTAACATTAATAATTAAACTTAAACAGCTAATGTGAGTCTAAACTGCCTGCGAGCTTCTCCTGTACTATACGGTAATTCCTCTACTGTGTGACAGTAATTCGTGTGGTTATGACACAATCGTTAGCCTATTTTTACAAAAACGTCTGCTACGGAGCCATAACGTGAGATACAAGGTAATGGAGCCTTTTATACATTGTCGTGTTTCTTTAGAAATAAACAATGGACAAATAGAGTCTTTAAACGCTTCAGATGTAAAGTTATTCGCTGTCAAAGTGACGTCAAAATGAATGGCAGTCAATGGGATGCTAACGTCGGGTGAGTGCTTGTGGCGCCCTAGGAGGTACGCGTTGTGGAGAGAAGCTTACCCCCTTGCTTGCCATACATGTGCTTTAGGGCTGCACAGCTAATTGTAGATGTTTATTTAAACTATGTATGAGTTTCCTGTTTACATTTTATTTTTGTCATACAGCAGTTTCCATATATGATACTTTATAATATTGGCCTCTCAGAAATACAGAAACTTCCACTGTAATGAAGTAATCTGTTGTTGGTAATTAAATGTGCAATAAAAAAAGAAGTGTTCATTAGATCATGATAAACAAGACACATTTATTAGTGATCAACATTGCTTTAAAAAAGGGACACATTTTCTATAATGTTCTTTTCTTCCAGGCGGTTCCTTGAATTTCTAACCATCACATTTTGGGTGGGACGTCGGTGAGGGACCATGTAATTGTCGCTGTGTTATCGACCCCTACTAGTTGTTCATGATAGCTGCACAGAGGGAGAGTGGGATCTTTTGGGATCAACCAACACACAATTAAATAATAAATAATGTAGCCATAGACAGTAAACGGTAATTTGCTGGACACCAATGTAAGTGAGTGAAAGTAGATCATCCTCAGGCAGCTTTTCTCTTCACCCAAGTAGTAGTTTCCTCAGCAGGGTTACGACTTTATTGCATTGCTGTTTCATTCAGGAACTTCCTGCTGCATCAGTAAAAGTGTTGTGTATCAACCAGTAACAGATGTTACAAGTCTTTGATGTAGCTCCCTGCCACGTGTCTCCTGTACAACTCTCTGTTTTGGAATATTGAACGCAAGACACTGAACCCCAACATGCGTATTCAGTGGCCGTCGTACTGAACATAAACCTCAGCTAAATGTCCAAAATGTGAAATTAAATGCTTGTGTCGTAGTCCGGTGGTGAAGGTGCCCACCCAAGTTGACCAAGACATCACTCTGCTACAGTAAGTACTGAATTGGGATATATCTATTTCTACTGGTTGCCCTCTAGTGGATGCTACTCTCTAGTTGGCTCTGAAGCAAAACTAAGACTAAATGTTTTTTGTATTATGTAACATTATCATGAAAGTAATTGGTGCAGAAAGATGGAGAAATAATTGTGCTGCTTCAAGTTACTACATGCACTTTTGTTTGAATCGGAGTGTTTCTTTATGCTGAGTGTCAGACTTTGCTCTATGTGAGTCAAGCAGCGGTTTGTCTAATCATGCTGCAGTCGTGGGCCTTAGGGTTGTAATTACACTGAAGCATAGTAAATACAACGCAAGCACAATGCAAAACTATTTATAGGTCACAACTGTACTTGGCTGTACTTGTTTCAAAAGAGCCATGCAAGCTTGGAATGCATTTTATTTATATAGCACTTTCTAGAACCCTCATAGACACTTTACAGAGAAAAGAAACCAAGTGCGTACACAGTGTGTATACTATACACTATATTTGAATGAAGTGCTCAGGTATACTCAGAGCTTTAGAAATGTGCATAGACATACAGGTCTTCTCAAAATAGATGTTAAATGCATATTCTTTTGCAATTTTATTTTACAACTTAGGGGAGAACCCCAGCAGTCACATGATGGTCCTTTGCGCTTTCTCAGTAAATGTACTTCAGCCAGGATAGACTGTGCTTTAAGAGTGGGGAAGCACCAGCAGTGACCAAATGAGCCACAAAATCCTCTCGAAAGTAATGGGTGCAGGTTTTATGGGACAGAAATAGGAAGTGTAACAGGAGGATGTGTGTCCCGAGGTTCTGGTCAACTGGGTCCACAGAATGCCACTGTGGCTGGCTGCCCAGCTCTCAGCCTTTTTATGGGACACACAGTCGAGCTCTGGGCTTAATTGATGGCGGGGCTGATGAGCAAATAATGTGCCCACCGAGGCACGTAAAATGAGAACGCAGACATCTGCTAGTCCTGGGCTAGTACTGTGTTGCAGTTCAATTTCATACGATTCTTTAAAAAAGCATCTTTTTATATTCTATTATTGCTTTAGTTTAGTTTTTGTTGCACTTCGGGTGTAGTTGGGTGTGGTCAGAAGTGTGCTCTGCTGTAACCGCACTCAACGGTGATGGCCCCAGTGAATGATAGGTCTATCTGTTCTCAGTTGCTGTTGATCTAAGGGCTATTTTCTCAGGTGGGATTGTGAGACATCTGTTTCAGCAGTTTGTTCCACAGGTAATATGACCATTTTAATCTTGTTTTGTAAAGCAGTCTTTAATTGCTTCCCAGCCTCCAGCTTTTTTGGCTAAAAACAAAACGGGAAGCATTGAGTTAATACTGTCGTCCACTCGTGCTGCCGTATTGTTAGCAGGATAATGCGAGTATGGAAACAAGGACAATGGGGTTGCTTTACCCTGCGCTCAGTACCCAGGGTGCTTTGTAATGCTACCTCGGTGGGGTTGTGGGGAACTAGCAAGAGAAGTTTCTGTGCCAGCTCCATGCAAAGAGGGCTGTTTCTGTGTCACTGCCCCATATGATGTTACCTGCTTACATAAGGATTACATCACCTATATGTGTGCTTTTTTTTTTCTGGACACACCAGAAGCTCTCAGTAAGGGTTGTGGTTAAAGCCAAATGGTTCATTCCAGGTTGTTGTTTAAGATTCGACTGCCGCTCTCCTTGAAGGGACTTAGGCTTCTAGCACTGTTGGACCCTGCTCTGGTTTCTGACAGCTCGCCGTCAGTGTCTGGTAGTTCCCTATTCCTCCTTTTCATTTAATTCAAATAGTGGTAACTTTGTTGTTTTGTTCAGTTCTTTGTTTTTTTGAATCAATGCCTGTTGACCAGAACTACTATGTTTGAAATGTTTTGAAAAACAATTTTCAATGAAAGCCTAACTCCTTGTACGCTTGTAATGCATCATATTAAGCTAAATCCTGCTTCAAGCTAAAATAGTCAGAGTTGCCACAACACTTCTTACGTAGAGCATGCATTATAGTATGCTGCAATCATTTTACCTACAACATTGTTATAATTAGTCAGGAAACACTCGCAAACTGCAGATTGCAGAATAGTTGCAGGTTTTAGCTTGTATGGTTTTATATTGAAAAAGGCATTCAAAAATAACCATATGCATTATTCATATCCTACTTCTATAGCTGTGTGTTAACATGTGGGCTGACACTCTGCGTCGGTGACTCTCTACCCTCCTTTCCTAAAATAAAACCTAAGACACAAGAGGCCAAATCTGGTGCTCAATTTTGGGGCCGGGCCGGGCAGGCAGAGAGGCGGGAATGCAGGCCAGTGTTTGGACTGTGGATCCACTCGTCATGAATTAGGCTGCAATATTCAGAAAATCCTAAAATGTCCATATGAATGTGGATACACTGGAAATATTTGAAGGCTGTACATGTTTTGAAGTTAGAATTAAAAGTTGATCCTCTAAGCATAGCTCAGTTTTGAATGACATACCTGCTGAGCTTTATACTGAAAGGCTTAAATAATAGTTCTTCTTTAATGCTCTCGCTAATCTCATCAAGGGAAAGCCCTCCACACTTCCAAACTTGATGAGGTTGCACTATTCCAGGATATGAGAAGTCTTAATCATTGGGAGTTTGCCAAAGAAAGAAACATTTCAGGCTGTGGTGCTGAGCGATTTTCTGTCACACAAGACAGAGAAGCTGGCATAGCTTTCTACAGTGTACATTATTCTGCCTCTTACTCAATATGACAGCTCAACCAAGCATTTGTGCGTTGAAAACACCCATATACTAGTAAGGATGTCTTTTGTAAAGCTGGTACATTTGGGCTTAAGTAGAAAGCATAAGGCTTTATTTCACTTCTTCATTTCGTTCTGGGATAATAAATGTAACGAGTCACAGGTTTAACCATGTGACATGAAAGTGTTTCTATGTAAGGTTCTGCTTGATTTGTGGAAGTGCATTTTATAGCAACAGAGTCCATTTACCTGATGAGTTGGACGTCATACTGCAAACAAGTGCAATGCATCATGCCTCCTGGGTCCGTGTACTTGGTGGCCAACGGATTTTCGTTTTGAAAGGAAAAAAACGAAAAATGGCCAGTTTCCCAATTACCATTAGTAAATAGGAAAACAAAAAACAGAAAACAACCCATTTTTCGTTTTTTGTTTTGATATTAAAAAACGAAAAACAATCTCGTTATCCGATTTTCTTTGATGTATTTGTAGATGGAACTCGGAAATTAAAATGTGTGTATAAATCTTATTCCTTTGTCAGTACCCGATCCGTACCGCCTGTAAAATCCGTTCTGTGCACTGCCTGATCAGTTCTACGCTTGCGCGAACACCGGCAAACTTCACAGCTCTATGCACGCATTGGCGTAAGGATGTTTGGACATTCCCGGTTACCGGAAGAAAACATTAGACAGTGACAGTAGACCGTTGTGATGGCAAAGATGAAGTTTACAAGGTGTTTGCTGGAGTTGCCTAAAGTATCTGTTAATGATATACGGAGGGTCGTCCGGCCATCCAGTACAACACCATGTAGCAAATTAAATAAAGGCTTCAAATTTTACGTTTCGTCATTTCTTTGCAACTTTGAAGGTAATTTGCTAACGCTAGCTAGCCTGAGCTAGAAGCCTTGCTTTGGTGTTATAAATCATGACTCCGTCCTGCTTCAGGTTAACCATGTTTTAAATAAAGTTTAAGCATGTGTATACCTTTCACTTCATGTGTTTGTACTTTTATGAAAGTATCAGGTAAAAACAGGGCTACAAATGAGATCTCTGTGAGAGACCAGCATACTCCTAGCAAACTATTATGTAGCTCAATGCTGGACATTTCACCCCTAATTCCGGTCACTTTAGTGTATTTGTATTTGTTTAGTATTTGGTTTAGAAGCCTTTATTGGTGATTTTTTTACGGTACAAAGTCCTGCTATATACGTACATAGCTAGCTATATATGCTCCGCTATTTCGCGTTAGCATGCAGCTACAATAGTTAGCTATGAGTATGCTAACGTTAGATTGTAGTGGAACGAAGCAGCACTTTCCAACGTCAAAAATCGCAGACCAAACACTACACAATCGGACATGTTTCAGCAGGAATGTGACCCAGAATTGGGGAGAATTTAACAACATTGCCAGCTAAGATGACCGTTAGCATGTAGCTACTATAGTGTTTACTGCCGTTAGCATGTAGCTACTATAGTGGTATACAGCAGTGGTGGCTGGGAGAGCTGTCATCCCATCTTCAAAAGGACACTTATGTACGTTTACACTTCATCGCATTAATAATAGACAGTCTATGGTTATTAGTCAAGACGAAGTATTAGGTAAAAACATTAACGTAAACAACACAACAACGATGTCGCTACACGGTTTTGGATCAGTGACAAGTTTCGAATGTTTGTAGCTATGACTATTGTATAATAAAGATTTAATAAAAAAAGATTTAATAAAAAAGTTGTAATGTTTGGTCGTAAAGTGTTGACACGTTACTTATATACAGTCTGTCGGTACACGATCCGTTCTGCCTGCACGATCCGTTCTGCACATGCGCAAGATAATACTGTTTTACCGAGGATACGACCTGCACGATCTGTTCCACGCTAGCCTATGGCTAGCCTCCACCGGGAAGCTAACCGCTAGCAGACAGCTAGATTCAGTCTAAAATAACGTTAACTCAAACGTAATGGGAAAAGTAGGCTATAGCTAAATTAAGACTTCACAGTAATAACAATAAAGACAAGTATTGAGTGATTGTATTTTAAATGAGCACAAGTAAAGTAGAACTGACGTAACAGCTGTTATATATGTTAGGTGTTTGTTATATATGTCAACGTTTATTTTCAAGTTTTATTTTGAGGGTCTTTTAAAGTTATTACATGCTGTCTCAGCTAGCAGTTAGCCGAATTAGCTGTTAGCTAAACTAACGTTAGCTTGGCTGTCGACCGGAAGTGTGGAACAGATCGTGCAGTCTTGTAAATCCTCGTACAACCGCGCATGCGCGAACATTTTGCGCATGTGCAGAACGGATCGTGCAGGCAGAACGGATCGTGTACCGACACAGTCTATGGTTACAAATCGCACAGGGACATTGTTAGTTTTCTACTACGTAATTATGCGCATGCACAGAACGGATCTTACAGGCGGTACTGGCCAATAAATGCTATTGAAGGGCGGGTCTTGGCGTGGCGGGAGTAACTTCCGGGTCACGAAAAAAATACCAATGCAAAATTAAGGAATACGACTTATACACACGTATTTTAATTTCCGAGTTCCATCTACAAATACATCAAAGACAATCGGATAACGAGATTGTTTTTCGTTTTCCGTTTTTTAATATCAAAACAAAAAACGAATAATGGGTTGTTTTCCGTTTTTTGTTTTCCTATTTACTAATGGTAATTGGGAAACTGGCCGTTTTTCGTTTTTGTTTTTTTCCTTTCAAAACGAAAATCCTTTGGCCACCAAGTACACGGACCCTCCTGCACCATAAGGCTTTCCCTTCTAATATATTGCCATATTAAAGATTATAGGTTTAAAGATCATTCAGACTAGGTATTGAAAATGCTGATGTTTGTGATTTTTATTTTTTTTTTTATTTTATTTTTTTTTTGGTTCAAAAGCCAATTTTAGTGTGCTATATAGAATAGAATGACCTAGAAGCAAGTAATTATTCTGAGTGAGGTATATAGATGGATGTTATAGAATTAGCTAATATTCACACTGAACAGTTGTATACAAGTTCTGCTTGCGGTGGAACTCATGATTTGTAAAACTGAAGCAGAAGAGTAAAAAAAACACGTTTTTGCTCAAACAAACGTAGGTACAAATAAGGGCATCCGTCATGTGAAACCTAAGCTGCTAAATAATGTTCTAATTAGTGCTGTCAGTTAAACGCGTTATTAACGGCGTTAACGCAAACCCATTTTAACGGCGTCAATTTTTTTATCGCGAGATTAATGTTCTTTTTGGCCTAGCAAACTTTGTAGTTTTTTTCACATGCTGTTGCAACAACTAGTAACGTTAGAAAAACTACAACACCACACTGGATCTAGCTAGACCGGAAACTAAACAACGGGCACGCCACACACACTTGTTTGGGCTTGCGAGCCGGCCAAAGAGTAGTAGGCTAACGTTACGTTTTGAGTGGATGGTGAGTGCGAGACGCCGAAATGGATGCCAATAAGATTCTGAATGGAAAGTTTACTTTTAAAAACTTGCCAATTGGTTCCATTGACAAGACCAAAGTGATCTGTGTGTTTTGTCGTTGTGAACTGAGCTATCATCGCAGCACGTCCAGTCTGGAATACCACTTGATGGCCAAGCACACAGCTGATGCCAATTCTCCGCCCCCTCGTCAAAGCCAGGCGACAAAAGCACAAAGCAAGCCGATCCACTTTTCCATGTAAGAGCATTAAAATGAGAAAAAATAATTTGACAAAAAGAAATCTAGGGACATTTAGAATAGATAAAAATGTGCGATTAATTGCGAGTTAACTATTTTAATCGTTTGACAGCACTAGATCTAATCAAAAACGGATGCAGTTTCAACTCGTTTCGTTTTTACATTTACAATAGCTGAAGACCTACAGTAGATACTGCGCTCAGAGCAGCAGCTGATAGGTGTGCAGGGAAAGTCTGTTGAAGATGTGAGGTTGAATGAAATACGATAGTACTTGGTACTATGGCATCTATATTTTTTAATCCAGTAGAAAGCTGAATTGTCTGTAAATTCAGTGTTAATTTTGTTGTAAGAGAAGGTGTAGCTTTTTCATCTTGCTGATGGCTGTAATTTTATGAAAATCATAGATATCCTTTCTCTGGACAATAGCACTGTTTAGATTAGATGTAGGTACAAAAGTGATCAAATTAGTTTTACTCTGTAATTATACACATTCTGGATTGATTATTGCAAACAGCACATGACACATGAAGCTATATGTTGAGAGCAGCTTCCTAGTTGTAATGATAAAAAATGCAACCTGCTGCTAATAACAGTTGTCAACAGTGGTGATTTTATGTATTCAGTCTTTGTTAGCCTGGAGATGAAATATGTACCTATATCTACCAGTACAACCAGTATATTAGCCCTCAATTGGACTTTTATTACTGCCTTTACTTGAAATACATGGACTGTCATGCAGTCCAGTCCAGGCATGGGTAAGTGTGTGCACCTTATCCTCCACTGTTTCAAAGTCGGGTCGCCTTGCTCTCTACAGACCGAAATGGCATAGCACACTCACTGGCGGTCATGGAGACGTATGACTAGGTTCCTCTAACATGTCCCTTAGGGCTGCGTGATATGGGGAAAATCAAATATCACAATATTTTAGACCTCATACCTCAATAGCGATTATTGCGATGATATTGTAGACTTGATAATTGACAATTACACAATGAGCTTTTTGATAAATAATCATCAGTAATGTGGATATATTGACTAAGTGGGTAAAAATAAGAGAACAGCTAGAACAGTCTGGAAAGTTTAGAACATTACATCACTTTACTGTAATGCAGCCTTTAAAACCAGGAAAAAACATTAAACTTATATTATGATATCCAAAATCTAAGATGATAGCTAGTCTCGTATTATTAAAATATTGATTATATTGCCCAGCCCTAATTTCCCTTCGAGATAGATTTGTAAGACCTCTAATACACCTCATACCAGTATCGGGTTGTATTAGAGGACAAGTGGAAAAATATCCTTGGTTTGGATGGTTTATTTACATGTATCACACTTAACTACAATAAATCATTTCAACTATGAAAATGAAAATCCATCCCGTTAAAATGAGGCTCTACCATGTCAAAATCACATTACAGCACCTCCCCCAGTAAAATTAATCCTATTTTAATAGTGCTGTGTTGTGCATCCAGCCTATGCTGCGTGTACTACGTTATACATGTTACATAATGTGGGGTCATACAGCTGAAGACCAGAGGCTGTCACGACTCTGCCAGGGAGGAGGTTGGGGTAATAGGGGAAAGAGCCGTGTGCCCCCCCTGAAGTATAATGGACAATGTATATACTATATATACTATATACTATATATATATATATATATATATATATATATATATATATATATATATATATCTATATATATATATATATACATACATACATACATACATACATACATACATACATACATACATACATACATACATACATACATACATATACGGTGACCTTCCCTGATTTTAAGCACAAGACTCGGGAAGATGCTGCAGCGAAGCGCTGTTCACTGCAAAGATGCACTGCACTTGTGTAGGACAGTGCCAAAATGACACTACGAGATAGGTGAGGGAGAACTTGTGTCTCTAGAATGCTGTGTCACTGGAGATCTCCGCATACATTCACTCTCCTCAACACCCTCTGTCCTCTGCCACATATTTTCCTCCTGCAGTCGATCAAGTGCTGCCAATGCCAACGGTTTGTGATGGGACACTGTCCGACCATACAGTGTGCACGCTTGGGCAAGAGCCACAGAATACTGCAGTTGATCGTATGGTGCATGCATGGCTGTCGGAGCATCTTTTGGTTGCCGGCGGTACTCTCTAGGCTTTACCACCTTGTTGCCGAGGGAGAAGCATATTTATGAGGAGATGTCGGTGAAGGGTGAACAAGGAGGGAGTGGGGGAGGAGTAAGGGATGAGAGGGAGACAAGGGGAGAAATGTGAGCATGTTAATGTGAGAGAGAGAGGGAGAGAGGTAGATGCGCATGCAGAGGGTGGAGCTTAGCTTATCAGGCAGTTCCCTCTTGTCTTCCTTTCTCTCCTGCTCTCTCTTCTAGCAGTTTCCCCCCCCCCATCCAATCGCTACATTTGAGATGGCACATCTGCAGTGATTTTCATCACGTTTGCGTTCTCCTCAGCTCGAACTCAGCTGATCGTGTGGACTGCCGCTCTTGTTTGTATCTTTATGGACTATTCTTATCCCGGCAGTGCAACAGGGCTGTCTTCAGACACCAGCGTGCTCTCTCTCTCCCCACTCAGGGAGCGGCGGGCGGGGGTGGGGTGGGTTCCTAAATGAGAGCCGGGACTGGCGTGTTGGCACACAGCATCTCTTGAGAAGGGAGGAACGTAGAAAAGGTGGTGGGGAGGGGGGGAGAGGGGCGGCAGGCGGAGGGGCTTGGAGCGGACGAGGGGTTGACAGGCTCCGGCTGGGAGAAGAATGGTTATGCCGGCTCCTCGTGCTCTGGTCGTGCTGCTGCTCTATAGGCTGCGTGTCGTTCAGGCACAGCCCTGCCTCTCCTCGACATGAGCTTCGCAGGAAGGGTGTCCTGCTCCATGCTCAACTGCTTTGTAAGTCCACAGGCTTTTATTTTGGTGTTTTTGTTTGTGGGTCTGGTTTGTGATGGGTGTGCATTAAAGCCCTTCCTTATCTAACTCACCTCCTGCTTGTGTGTGTGCCGGGGGATGTGCGTGTGCGCGCGGGGGGAGGGGGGTGTTGGCCGATGTGAGCGCTGCAGTTATTAGCGAGAAACCCACACTCACTCCACGCTCCACATACAAATAATTGAATTACCTCTGTGTCTTCTCAGGCGTGTGATAATGAAAAGCTACTTTATTACTCTCATCACTCACCTCTGTTGTGTGGAGGGCCTTGAGCTGCCCGTATTGTGATTGGCAAGGATGAGAGAGAGGGCCTGTCAGGAGCCAGATGTGAAAAATGTGTGCGCTGCTGAGAGCGAGCACATTGTGCAGTCATCGTTGCAGCCTCAGAGTGCATTAAGTATGCTCACTGCAGTGGAGCACCTGCATTAAGCACTTTGTGGTATTGGGATGTGCAGTACAGAGGATATAGGACAATGACTAATTTCTCTTAGTTTGCATCTCCAGACATAGTGGGGAAAAGGTTGATGGTTTAGGAACAACACAGGGTGTTCTTGGCCTCATGTCCCTGGGCCAGTTAACCTCAGGTCAGAGTTAACCTCCAACCTTTCAGCGATGTCCACAGGCCACTGTCTGGGCCTATTAATTACCTAATAACAGGTATATTAACTACTAGCAGGTATAATGTTTACCATGTCCACTATCTTAGTTTAGCGTGTGAGAATGCTAACATTTGTTAATTAGCACTAAACACAAAATACAGCTGATGCTAATGGGAATGTTTTATTTTTTTTTTTTTTAAGTTTAGCAGGGATTTAATCATACACCAAAGTCTTTGACAAATTTAAAGATTATTTTTTTGGGCATTTTCAGCCTTTATTTTGATAGGACAGCTGAAGACATGAAAGGGGAGAGAGAGGGGGGAATGACATGCAGCAAAGGGCCGCAGGTCGGAGTCGAACACGGGCCCGCTGCGTCGAGGAGTAAACTGAGCTATCTGGGTGCCCGTCTTTGACAAATTTAAATTTTAGCCTGATGGATGCTATAGATGGAAAGTTTAAGCAATCACCAGAGTCATTACAATTCATCCTGAGGGGGACACAGTAAATGTGTGTACCAACGTATTACATGTAGCAATGTCTACAAAGTTCATGGCAATCCTTTCAATGGTTGTTGAGATCTTTCAGTCTGGACCAAAGTGGTGAACAGACCGACTGACCAACAGACTGCCATCCATAGAGCAATGCTGCTAGCATGGCTAGAATGATCATAGCAGTGGGCAGTAGTAACACTAAATGGAATCAGTTAAAATGATACAAGCAAAACCATTTTTCAGTGTCTTGTGCTGTATTGTACATGTCAGTGCACAGAGCTATTGTATCTAGACAACATTGAAAGGATTCCTTGCAGTTTAGCATTTTACAATGTGATGCTAACGTCACATTTTCAACAACAATCAGTTTTAACATTGGGAAAGCTCTGCTTTAATTTCAATCGTTTCTTCCAGAGAAAGCGTTGGTCGTAAAGTTATCAGGTGGATCAGTAAGCGCACAGCTGCTGGTTCCTCGTCTCGTTTCTTTGTGACCAGACATGGTCAGCCATTACACATTTTATGATCTCTCTTTTAACATGGCTGTGATGCAGCTGAGTCGGCAGTTCCTCTTCTGCGTCAGTATCTGGATAATTGAATACCCACGTCCTCCGTCACAGCTCTGTCAGTCTCCTTCTGTGGAAGAGGGCTGCAGCGTTGTGCCGCGTTTTCATCAGCATGACCATTGTTGTGATCCAACGATGAAAAAAACACATCTTCAGTTACTGTTTCCTCTATCTCCGATATATCATGTTTATCTCCCTCTGCGATATGTTGTCTGCACCAAATGGAACTATAAAAAGCCTAATTAAATTTGTTAAGATTTTTCCATGACTCAGATTCTATAATACCCACTAGCTAAATGAATCAATGGTGTAAGTACAGCCAAAAGCTTTTTGCGAATGTGCTTTAGGGTATATACCTTCTTGCACCCTTGGTACCTGAGATGGGTCTGGTATTGGGTCTTACCACTCTGCCTGACACCAAGGCAGTAACACGTCGCTAAGAACTACACAACATGTGACACAATGTGTCACTGAGGAAGACATCATGACCACAGCGTCCTGATAGAGGATAACTAGCACTTTTTTTGCTCTTTTTGTCAGTGTCTATTACCTAAAATCTTTGTTTGGACATACCTGCACATAGATCGTCTTTCTCTTTTCATGGTCGGTTACCTTTGAATTATAATCCCGTTTAAATTGTTTGCTCAATGACACATTTTTTCTTTGCTTTTTTGTGTGTTTTGCTGCTCATGTTTTTTGAAGGCCTAATAGTCAACCAGTTTATTACAATTGCCAAATGTTGCCCTGTGTTTTTTCTTAAAAGGAGCCAGTATCCTAAACATGCCCACATGAATCTGTTCACTTCTCCGTGTGCTACCGAGTGTTACTCCAGCTATGTATGTTTCAGATGAATTCTGCTTACTTATCGAAAACGCTGCCCCTGCCTAGATTCCTCAGCTCTTTGAGCACGGCCCAAGTCTAAAATGGGAGGGATCCTTTAGAACATGGTGATCTATGAAATATTAACATAGTCTGAGAGAGGACAGGGAGAAAGAAAAGTGTCTTCTCTTGACCCATTACTCAAGCTGCACTGCCGAACACAACTCAAGAAAGAACCTTTTTTAATTTTATATTTGCTGCTTTTCATTCTGCCCAGTAATTGCATCCTCTGTTTCCATCCACCCTTGTCCTTCACATTTCAGACAATGTGCTGGGCTGCCTCATTTGATATGTCCAAAACTGTAAATAACTGGACACTTAAAAGCAGACATAGAAGTACATGTTCCCCACGTATTTAGAAGGTCACCTCTGCATAATGTAGTGGTTCTCTAATCTGTACAACTCTAGGACAAAGCCCCAGTCAGATTAAGTAAATAATCTGATGAGTAAAGGCAGCAAATTGTTTCCAAAAGCTTTAGAGAGAAGGGTAGTGTGCCACTAAAAAGAGGTGTTGTATCCATGGCAACCAGACACTTATTCACAAAGACTGTTTTCTCTACCTCTTCTAACTTTGTGTTGTCATTTTCCCATTCACTCGCATGCAGAAATCTTGTGTGACATGCTTTCTCCGGACGATTAAAACCTTATTTTTGTGCATAAAAGTTAGGCCTGCATGTTCTTACACACACACACACACACACACACACACACACACACACACACACACACACACACACACACACACACACACACACACACTAGTAATCTGCTATATCGGGGCTGTCTAGGCAGCTGCTAGCGGATACTGTCACTGTTACAGCAATACATGTCATCCAGACTTTGCATGTGTTATACACTCTGTCATTAATATTTGAGAAATACATGCAGCCGTATGTGTGTATGTGCGCATGCCTGTCAGCTCCAGCTTTTTGATTGCCGGGTGGACAAAGGTGGGGGAGGGTGCGCAGGCCCACAGCAGTGACGAAGCAAAAACGTGTTGGGCACAGGACAAGCTGTGCTCCATCTTTGTGAGTCGGTTGGAAGTGAGAGCATCTCTCTTTTCCTTTTTAATCTTCTGTAAGCTGATTGCCTGTTTGTGGTCACAATGGACCAGAAAACAGAAGTGCCTCACTGTTTGTATGTAAATGTAATGACAGACTTTTAAGCCCCGTATTGATCAAGTGTTGTTAGCGAAGGGACTTGTGTAGCTGAAATATCAAGGTTATCTGCAGGAGAGGTTTCAGTTGCAACAAGTCTTCCTCCAAACACAGCTACACATATGCCTGTGCTTTAATGCAGCTAGTCTGTTTTACTCTTCTTGACATTTTCTGTCACAATAGAAAAACAAAAAAACAAAAAAAACTTGTCAGATAAATCATTTAAAGTGTGGTATCTTTGTTCTAATGATTATAAAATATGTTCAGCACCAATGCATCAGTAGCCAGTCTGTGTTTTTAGCCTGTGTCATGGATTCATGGAGCAACACAACATCTACACAACATTTAGTCAGCAGTTTGTTTGTTTTTTTGTGCCTTTTAAAGCACACTTTGTTCTAGCAGGCCTCTCAGTGGAGTGCAATGTCAGGGCTGCTCCATAAGAGAATTAAGTAAGTGGTGCCAAGTATTTACAGGTAGTGCAGCACAAGATAAATGGGATCCAAGGAAGTGGATGGATTATTGATTATTTGTGTGTGTGTGTGTGTGTAGATTGAATCCATGTTCCTCTCAACTGATTTGCATTGCATTTTTTTAAGGGGGGGGGTGCTCTAACAATAGCTTATCCAGTAATTTATAATGGCTGTCTGGCAAGCCACAGTAACTTTATTCCCTTAAAAAAAAGCAAAGAAGCCTGGATGGCAGGCTGGTGGTTCAGACTGCCCAGCAACAGTGTGTGAGATCAGGCTGTAATGACCTGACCCTGCAGGATGTCTCTGACTAATGGCAACAGTCATGAGCCACCCATTCTCAGGTGAACATACAGTAAGTCAAACTGATGACATGCAGCTGCCTCAACAGTCTGATGCTGAAGGCTGACTCAGGTCAAAGGTCAGGAGATTGGAGTTAGATGGGGGTTGCATTGCAAAGGGATTTGGAGAAGTTGACAAGTTTACCAGTCTGAAAGTCTGAAAGTAAGGCTCTTAGTGTCGACTAGACGTTTTCACAGAGAGACACCGCAGTTTGAGTTTTAAATTTTTTTACTGTGAGATCTGGTGAAATGGTGAGTAGCTTTGTTCTTGATATGCCGTATTCCTGTCATATCGTTTGGACAGTAATTACTAGCAGAAGAGTGGGAAACGTTTACGTAACCCCGTTGTAACTCCACGTTGATATTTCCCACTTGGTGAAAAACTACAAAGTGTCAATAAATAGTTGGTTAATACAACTGAGTAATTTAAACTGTTCGTATCTGCTTCCTCTTGTTTCTGAACCGCTACGAATACGTAACACAACAAAAGTAGCTAATTTAGGCTATTTATCTGGTATCAGAATTAGTTTATTCACCAATTGTTAAAGTTAAAAAGTCAAGTTAAAAGGTTAAATAGAATACTTACAATAGTATATACTTACACACATATAGGTAATAATAAACATGCTGCATATAACAGCATATAACTACAAGGCTGATATTGAGGCTAACCATCTTTGATTAATCCGTGAACATTCCCTAGTAGGAATAACGTGAGGTTTTCCTATTCTTTTCATTCTGGTGACATTGCGTAAATGCAGCATCATGCTAGAAAGAAGCTTCCACCTCATCTTCACCTTGAGTGTCTCTTATGTGGAGATGGAAACACAGCATTAGCATGAACATAGAGACATCGCTTGGTAATGATGAACAGTAATAACACAAAGCACTTAGCGTTGGAGAATCTTTTAAGGAGTGTAGACATCTCAGTTTGGCACATCCTTGACACCCACCTCCATGGCTGCCATCAGCACTGTCATTTATTACAATTTATGGTGTTGAAGTAGAAGGTAGACTGGCTTTGTTTAGTGAGTTATCCCATTAATCTCTCCCACACAGAGACTTGCCACACCCATATGTAGTAAGCCTTCCATACAAATTCAGTAAGACATATACTCTGTGTCCTAGCTAGACTTAGATTTAGCGCTTGTATTATTGTTTTCATTATCGATCGTTCTGCTGATTATTTTCTCGATTCCCTTGTGTTGTCTTCCCGTCGATCATGCGACTTTTTGATTTTCTTGGTCTCAATTTAAAACAGCTTTTTTTCCGACACTTTTGTCGTTTTTGAAGCATTTTCCAACATGTTTGTCACTTTTTTCAACATTCTTTTATCATTTTGTTTCTTCAAATGCTAGAAAACGCCCATATTCAATGAAAGTAGTGAACTGATAATTTATTTTACTTGTTAAGAGCGTTGCATGGAACCATCCACGTTATTTTTTTTTGACAATTTGGTTGAAAGAAACCCAAATTTCTAATATAGAAACTTTTTGAAAATGGGTCAAATTTGATCCGAGGACAACAGGAGGGTTAAGTTTACCGTCATGTATGACAAAGAAAAGCTTCAAATTTGACTAAAGAAACTTGTGTTTTTGTACGATTAATCAATTATCAAAGTAGTTCATTGATAAAGTTTCTCAACCAATGGATATAATCATTTCAGCTGAACTTGTATTCATTCTTGACGTCTTCAGTTGGCTAAAACAGACTGAATTATTGTGGGACTGATTGCAGTAAGAAGCTGAGGGTATCTTGGTCATTTGAACCCATTCAACATTTTATGATTTGAAATTGGTACATTTTCAACGCATTATTCGCTAGTAATTGCTGACACATTTTTGAAGAACTTGCAGTACCCCTCCTTCACATTCATGTAATGTCAGCAATGAGCTAAAGCTGCAAACATTCATCAATTAAATCGATTACTTGTCAACTTTTAAATTTATCCCCAACTATTTCGATAATCGATTAATTAGTTGAAGTCGTTTTTTTTATGGGAAAAAAGAATAATTCTCTGATTTCAGCTTCTAAAATTTTAATATTTTCTAGTTTCTTTACTTCTTTATGACAGTAAACTGAATATATTTGAGTTGTGGACAAACAACATTTAATCGAAAAATATTATCGACAAATTAATCGACTATGAAAATAGTTGCAGCCCTACAATGAGCTATTTCTTTATTGCTGAGCCTATAAACTGTCTGTCCTCTGTCAACAAAGCTATTATTTCACAGAAGCTGATGAAATTGTGCTTTGGCTCGTCCATTCCTATGATGTCTGTCTATGCCTTTTTGAAATCAGATGGGGACACGTTGGTTACTTGTAGAGGAGAGGTTGTCGCTGTAGGAACACTAACTCCATCTGTTACCAGCAAGCCCAATGGGTGGTATGCTTATCATGGGGTTTAATCACCGGCTTGGACCTTTGGATGACAGATGAAATGATTGTAAACATTGCAGGAGGTCTGCATAGTGAGACATCAAGGGCGTTCCTGCTATAATATATGACATTTTGTTGTGGTGATTTGTCCTGGGACGCAAGTCTTTCATTAACAAGAGACCAACCTGAGTCAGTAGTACTACAGTGCATTCAGGTCTCCCTCTGGTCCCCCTTCAGGTCTCCATCGCTGTTTTCATTAAGGAACAGCATCGACATACGGTCATACTGGAATGGTGAAGCCAAATCCAACAGAGTAGTAAAGATAGCAGTGTTCAGGCAGCCAGAAACCAAACTGTGTTCATCCTCAACCACTGAGGTAACTCGCTGGTCGCTCCAGAAATGACAGACAGGCTGGATGGGGGAGTGAAAGGCATAATTGCACATCTCATAGCAGAAATTCATAAACCTGGATAATGTTAGAGTCCTGTATACAGGGAGCAAAGTCTGTTATCCATGTAAACATCACATCACAAATATGATCCAAACCAGGATAAGACTTAAAATTGGGCACTCAACATGCACTTTATGCGTATACTTTGTTAAAAGGGGGACATTTCCAGGGCAAAACCTTTCCAGGGATTTTTACAAATCATTTCAATTTCATAATTTGATTAATTTTTACCCTTTTCTCTCCAGTGATTGAAGTATGACCTAAAGGAAGCACTTGCTCAATCTGACACTCTAAACTGCAAGGACAGGGTTGAGTGCCCTCTTTGTTCCTCTCTCATTCTCATCTCTGCTGCTTCTTCAGCTGTTGCAGTCTAATTTTAGCCACCCGTCCATTATAACCAGTGTGCACTTCATTTGGATGTTTCAGCAACCTTAGAAATGTAGCATTGAATTAGTATACATGGTCTTCCTACACGGTTATAGAAACCTCTGGTTTTTCGGTTTGAAAAGTGACCCTAGTTGTTTGACCTTTGTAAGAATCAATGTAAGTGCATGACTAGTCAAGTGTGTGAAATACTGTACTAAGTCCCAGTATCTTTGTTTGCACAAGACTGTACCACCCAGTCACAAAGTCTAGAGCTTTTTTGGCATCCAGTGCCTCTATCATTTTCATGCGCATTAACTACCTGCACAGCGCCAAAGCAAACGGAATACAAATATGTAGAAGGTGCATTCTTCTTTCAGCGTCATCAGTCATCAGTCAGGAAAAATGCCGTTTAGAATCAAGTGGTAAACATTTTAAAATGGCTTGCCTCACAGACCTAGCACAAAGTCATGTGTGAGAGTTGGAAGTCTCGTAATCAATATTTAATCTCCTACGTGACGTCTGTGAAGTAGCTGGTGGGGATTGTGAAATTCTACCTGGCATGCATCTTACATCAAAGGCCAACCACCATGCTAAATGCTGAATACAACTGAACACTGAGAATATTTTGGGTTTGACTTTCCGTAAGATTTCTTTTTTCTGTGATGGCCATTCCTAGGCCTGTAACAATTATTTAATAATTGTCTAATCGCAATATTTTTTAAGTATTGCCGTTTCTTTGTTTACTCGCAATTAATTGCTAACATTAGCGAAGGTGCTAACGGGTTAAACTGTTGATGGTAATTGTTAGTGTAATGTTCATTCAAGAAAATAAATACAATGTTTTATGATAATAAAGAGCTGTAGGCTGTGTACTTGTGTTATTACATTATCTGGGTCACATAACCGATAAAACCAAAATATGTATCTTGGGACTCATTCAAAACTTTATTTGTTAAAAAAAAAAAGCATAAATAAATATTTTAAAATTTGAAAAGTGGCTATATGTAACTTTCAGTTTGTGTTGATTCTAGCGGCCGCTTTGGACAAAAGTGGTAGTGTTTTTACCACACCTGCTGTCGTAAAGGTCTAGTCTTTACGATTCACTATTACCCACTGTATTACCGAGTTAGCGTTATACAGTTGCGATGAATGTTTTGCTTAGACAGAAAATCATTCATTTACAATAAAAGAATAAGTTACAGATTGATTGATTGGTTTTATTTGACCACTTAAATATAAAAATATGAAACGGTACTCTGTGTCATACATTAAAATACATAAATAGTCAGGGATGACACTATAAAGCCCAAAGACTTATTTCCATTGTGATCCCTATAAGGGCAGGGGGAGAGGACAGGTGGCAGCAGATCACACATCAATCATTCATCATACATTAAACAAATATCATCCATATTATACAGAAAAATTAACAATAAAAATAGGTAATGACTATGATTGGCACATGTATCTTACTGTCTTGAGTGTACCAGGTAACCGGTTCCAAAGGGTAGTTCCAGCATAAAGAATGCCCACATTAGTATTAGATCTGGGGGGTACAAAATCTGTTGAGCTACCCCTAGTGGAGTACCTGTGAACGTCATTTACTCTATTAAAATTGTTTATGGAGATGTTCCCAAATATTTTAGAAATTATTTTATGTACCATACCCAGCTGCATCTGAGACACTCGATCCTCAACTTTCAACCATCCCACCCTTTCAAAGTGGGAAGATTCCAGAAGAGTTCTTATGGGGAGGTCTAAAATAAGCCTTATTAATTTATTTTGAGACGTCTGAAGCCTATGTTTCAGGTTCCCTGTGACACCATTGTACCATGAGCCACACGCATAATCAAAATAAGGCTGAATTAAAGCTGCATCGTTGCATTTCAAGTGTTGCTTACGGTGCCTACTTTGGATGTCTCATGAGCTAAACCAGGTGTCACTGTGTCACGAGCCAAAGCATTAAGAGTTTATTGTAGCAACCAACATAATAACTTAGATTCATATAGCACATTTCATGAAACCCAATGATGCTTTACACAAGTAATGTTACAGGGGGACAAGGGAAGAGAAAATAGTAAGCCAACACAAACACGGAGTAAGAGGAATAACACGTCCTCGCTAAATGGAAGGGGAACGTAATTTAATGTTGGCTACTGATGTACAACCACATCCCGCATTGTAAAGTTATTTTATGATTGAAATAGACATATAACATACCTGAGGGCCAATTCGGCGTGGGTTTTGAATCATTTACAATTCCGTAATTGTCTCCATCTGTTGAAAGCCCGACCGATGTTGAGCGCATTGTCTTTCACTTTCCCTTTTAGCTTTTAGTTCTTTGTTTAATTTCCTTCTTTTCTGTGATGGTCCTACTCCAGTATCGGCCATAACTACAACAGATAACTTCTAAAATAACATTAAAATACGATTAGGCCTATATAAAGAAAACTCCTGCTTCTTTTTACCTGGCTCAAAAGGCTGGGCACTAACACAGGCTTTCCGGTGTTACAAAGAAATCTGTGACCCATCAGAATGTGTGACTGTAGCGCCGTCTACCTGCCGCAAATCATTCTGTGACTGCGCGGGAAAAATCGAACCTGTGCAGAGGCCTTACTAAAAACTATATAAAAATGCCGTTCTTTTCACTGTTGGTCTTGTTTGCTGTTACAGGTCATTTAAGACCATTGTATGAAAAATGACTGGCTTCAGAAACAATAAAAAGTTACATATAGTCACTTTAAGTGAAAGAGACAATTATATCATTAATCACAATTATTTCTTAGACAATTTATTGTACAGCAACATTTGTAATTGTTACAGCTCTAGCCATTCCAGTGATCCTATTAAACTGTATTGGGCCAGGGGTTTGTCTGTGTTCCTTTTTTAGAATATGTATCTCTATGTGGTGTTTCACCCCGCTGTGTCGACCTAAATGATGACAGTATTCGTCTGACCACCCCTGCTTGGTGTTTGTGTGTGACAGGGTGAAGAAGGGCCTCCCAGTCTGGAGTATATCAAGGCCAAGGACCTGTTCCCCCAGAAAGAGCTGGTGAAGGAGGATGAAAGCCTTCAGGTGAGCTGAACGGTGTTCATTAACTGTTAACAACTACTGCTCCAGAGCACAGCACCCGTCTGCCCTGGCATCCAGCTACATGTCTGTGGAGGAGACAACCGGGAGCTGGTGAAAAGAACAAAGTGTGGCACTTCCAGATTATGAGCTCATCTTCAATCAAGGCTCCTGGCGTGTCACCAGAGCGCTGGGCCGCCACTGCGTAGAGTGTTAATGCCAAGATATTACTGCAAGAGTCACAACTCAGCCATCTTGAAGCCAAACACTTAAGGAGAGGTGTTTGGTGACACTGACCTAGAAGAGCTTTTTTTTGTCATTGCTCTGCCATCCTTTATCAGTGTTCAACACAGGAAAAAGTTAATTAGGCAACTTGGTGGATAACAAAATATTTGCATGTGAATGCAGCCACTGCCCGCGCTTCCTACAGATAAGGATTCTTATTTTCTTCAGTCTACCATTTATTAGATTTAACATATATAGTAATGCAAGACCTTAACAAGAACAGAAGAAACACTTTAAAGGCAGGAAGTTGACAAAAATGTGTGCAGTATGAAAGTACAAATTTATTAATTAAATTTAATAAATTAATCATTTTTTTAATTAATAATCCCCGACACTTAAGAGTTTAGTTTCCAGTATTGCACTTAATACACATTAATCTAAATGTCCTTTATTTAAAGTGCATTAGCTGACCATAAACATTACCATCCATACAGCACTATTTTTGGCTGTGTCAAGTGGAAAACGTTATTGACATTTTTCATGTTAGCCATCTCTAAAAATGACTCACATTGAATTGGACACAACTTTGTCAGTCCCTTTTTAATAAACAACTTTCTAAAGTTCTAAGATTTGACTTTTCGGGGTCTCTGTTGTACGGCTGTTGTACGGCTGTATCTTCCACTGTTCGCCACAAAAAAAGCAGAAGGCACTGCAGAGGATAAAGAACAGGGCAGCTAAAAGCATTTACTGAAGCGAGAGGAATTTGTAAGTCTATTCCACAGTGAAGATGGCAGTAGCAAACTTGTGATGGAGAACTTGCGAGAACTTGCGCTGTGCCCTCCGTGCTGTTGAGTTTGTGCTCTCTGGCTGTCTGGTGGTTAAGGGAGCTAAGTATCATGTGTCAGGAGCACTGGACTAAAGGTAGGTAGAGGGATTTGGCCAGCCTGGGGTCACTATCTGTTGGTATTCAACTGAAGCATTTCCACTTGCTTTATTATTATTATAGGGCTGCGTGCCAATGGGCTTTGTGTATCAAATGTCAGGGTAGATTTTTTTACCTCGTCATAGTTGAAAAACGACAGTTTGGTGGGTAAATAGGACATACATAGAACCTCAAAATCCCATTGACACCTCTTTCCTCCGCAAATCTCACAATTTGAAATTGCCTCTGAAAACGGGCAAATCTCAACAAAGCTAAAAGTTGACGTCAACTCCTACCTTATTTGGCTCTAGTCTCTACCTTTGTCACGCCCCAACATTTACATAGGTTACACCACTGACCTGAGGTCAGCTTAGTCTTCTGAATCTAGGTCATGCAGATCTCAGAAATTTTATACATTGTTCATCTGCTATTTAATTACTAAATTGACTTCTGAGACTTTTTTATGCGAGAAATCAACTATATAAAGCTCAAATATGGGCCGTTTTACGAAAATTAATGGCTAATTGCAAATTTTGTCCGACTGTGTGTCGGAGTTCAGCAGGAGCTCCGCTGGCTAACGTGACAGCGGCCGGTGCCTCCTGTGTTGCTGCCTCGCCGCCCAGCCTGTCCTCCTCCACAGATCCCGGCCCGCTGTGAGCTAGATGGATCTCCGTCACGGCCGGCAGCCCGCGGTGCTCCATACCCGCACAAAGTCACCGTTTTTGGGTTACTGGACTACCAAACGCAGCTGCCCTGACAGAGCTCCAGGGCCTGCAGCTCCCCTCTTCCTGCTAAATGGCCGGTGTGTGTGAGTGAGAGCGCGGTCAGCGAGCTTGTTACGCCCGCAATCTCTTACCACAGGTTCCAGTTAGTCTTATAATGGATATGTGTGTTAAGTTATTTAAACAAACGATCAGGGAAATAAACGCCTCTTGTCCGCGAGTGAGCTGGATGGATATCAATGAGAGCTAGCTTGCCTCCTCCTAACGAGACCTATAAAATTCACAAAAATGCATTAAATTAAAATCGGATAAAAGTGTTAGCTAAGCTTTGTAAGACCTTAGGGTAGCTGTGATATATATGCCGTGATGAAATTCAAAGTGTAAATATACTATAGTTATGCCGGAAGTGTAGCAGCGATCTTTTCCCATAGGATTAAATGGGACACATAAGCTAGCTAGCAGCTCCTCCTAAGGAGACCCCTCAAATTCACAAAAAAGCCTCAAATTGAAATCGGACAAAAGTGTTAGCTTTGTAAGACCTACGGGTAGCTGTGATATGCGTGCCGTGACGAAATTCAAACTGTAAATATACGATAGTTATGCCGGCAGCTGGCAGCCGGTCAGCCCCGAGCCCCGGTAGTCCAGTAACCCAGAAACGGTGACGTTGCCCTGGGTATGGAGCCCAGCAGGCTGCCGTTTTCTCGTCAGACTGTGTGGAGCTCCTGAAGTCAGACACGTCTTACCAAATTTGCAATTAGCCATAAATTTTCGTAAAACGGCCCATATTTGAGCTTTATATAGTTGATTTCTCGCATAAAAAAGTCTCAGAAGTGAATTTAATAACGAAATAGCAGACAAACAATGTATAACGTTGCAGTGTCTGAAATATGAGACCTGCTGTCTCGTCTCCAATGTATGTGTATGTGGTTCGCTCAACCAATCAGCGTGCAGGTCATCTAAATATTCATGAGCATACCATATTTGGAAGAAAAGCTGTCATTCCAAATAGAGACATTCCACAGGGATGCATAAGGGCCCAAAGAATAGCACCTGGGACATTTTCAGTCCAACCAATGTTACATACCCTATTAGGAGACCTTAAGGAACAGTGTGAAATACCCTATATAATCATTCTATCACCCCTTTAACCTGGGTCTGTTTCTGGACTTTATGCTGCTCTCATTTTAGTCACCTTGCAACATTTAAAAAACAAACCTATGTTACTGCACTGCTATACTTTGCTTCCCCTCCTCCTGCATTCACACATGCAGTTCCTCATTGTGTGTCTGCTTTTTTTGTTTTTTCGTGTGCAGGCGATCCCATGATAGTTTCTCTGACAGCCGATGTCGCTTACCACAGGCTTTCCGCAGGCTAATTATAGGCATTCCCTTGTACCCCACCATATTTAATACCCTACTGCCTTTCCTCCGGTGTGCGTGCAGGTCGTGGTGCATGCTTGCAGTTGTTAGTGCATCGCACACGTGCATGTCGTCACAGGCAGGCTGCTTGAACCGGAAGTCACGACTCACAAGTCAGAGTTATTCGCGGGTATTTCTGCTCTCTCTCTCTTGCTCTCTCTCTCTCTCGCTCTCTGTCTCAAATATTTCTGCTGCTGAAGGCTTCATAGAAGAAACGTGACACAGTATCTTCTGCTGCACTTGCTGACTCATGCGCCTACTTTTGGAGCACAGCTTGTTTCATGCAGCTCCCGGTCTGTACAGCATGTTAACTATGGCACTCTCGGCAGGACAATTTAGGTCTCTTCCACAGCAGAGCAGCACACGGGCTCAGTAGCTGCACATTCTCATTTCAGCCATTTATGCTGCTGTTGAGGCAATATCAAATGCAAATTGGCTACATTCCCTGACTCATGAAGAATGCAAAAATGCTTTAGATTAGGCTTTCTTTTTTTCTCTTCTTTTTTATATGGTAAAACTGTATCTGCAACGTTTTTCTGTCACAGCCCAAAACTATAGTGTTTAGCTTTGTTTGGGTGCCAGCTGTGTTTGTGCGCCTGTCACATTGAAGTTGATTTTAGATATTACATTTTTTTGAAGTCCCAGTGCAGAGTGCCACACCAACAGAGCTAAATATAGGCAGCAGACCGCCTATATTTGGCTCTATTGGTGTCTGAGTGCAGAGTACTACGTGCTCCATTTCCCAGGTTAAGCTGTACTCTTTCCCTCATCATGCTTCCTGCCCTGGCTCACGCACACATTTTCAGTTAAAGATGAGCAACAGCAGGTGCAGTGATAAATGTCAGGGGTTTGTTTGTTTTTAACATAAGCTCTCTAGACCAACAGCAGCTTTTGACCCTTTGCCAATCGACAATATTCCTTTAAAAAAAGTTTGTTTTGTTTTAGATTTATTATATGTATGGTCTCTTTTTTGGTCATGGTAAAGCTGACTGAGTAGATGTTGACTTGTGTTTATGGGTCGGTCAGTCACGTCCAGCTTGGGTGCTCTGTGCTTTTAACCACGCCGGCTAATGTTCTTTCAAGTAAGCCTGATTTTCTGACATCTTACCATAATCCCCCATCTGCCCTGCTGCATGTCCTCTTTAAACATGCACCAGTGGGTCCTCCACTGTGTGACTCAGCAGTGCATGCTAAACCAGGATGAGGTAATGTTGTCTCTAAGCAACACTGTTGTCCTCACTACCGGCAACTAAACAATGAGACCTGGGTCACAATTTGTGGTCCCCAATGGCTATGATTAATGTTAGAGCAGCCAGGACTAGCAGGTGTCATCACAGAAGTGATGACTAAGAGAAACTGAAGTGTGAAGAGGTTATGTAAATGAGGAATGAATGGGAATAACACAATCCTCAATTTGTCAGATGGGAGAGAATGATGTCCAAGCGGTAATATATCTCCCAACACACTTTAATCAAAATCCCTTGGAGAAGCAGCTCTGAAAAACAGTACAGTAAGTAACATTTAGTGGTCAGTGTGAAATTGACCACTCTGAAAGTGGTTTGACGCTTTATATGAATTGAGACATTCTTTAGAATTTGGCAAGCAACTATAGCTGTGTGTTTCTTCCACGCCGTCGGCTTTTGAAGCTAATGCCCTGCCTCAGAGTGAAAGGAGGAATGTTTTCTGTTTACCTCTGTTGGGAACCAATTGTCTTAATGTTTGGGTTCTCGTTGCAGCCAAAGCCCGGGCTTGGCTTAGCTGTAATAAAATGGGTGCAAGTAGGAATGTTAATGGACAGTTTGGGATCCCTCACTGTACCATCAGCACTGGTGCAGACAGTCTCCCTCTCTCCCTCCCTCCCTCCCTCCCAGCCCTTCCTCTTGTCTGCCTGCTCATTCAGACTCACCAACCAGCCCTCTATGCTCACAAAGGTCCTTCTGTAAAACTACTATGTGCTAATTGGACAGCTACACATGCACACAGTTTTACCCATGTCACCCTTTTTGTCATATCTGTAATGTCACTCTGTCCACAGACATTAGTTTAGCTTTAGTAGGCAGAAGAATTGTTTGAAAAATGTCAATACCAGCGCCAACATGATACTTAGCAGAATGATACATTCAGTACTTCCCTTTGAGGGTTTTTCATACAACCATTTTTTCTGTTTCAAAAAAGGCGAACTTCTCAAATGCATCAGTGTTTAATTGTGTCTCAATACAATGCAGCTCTGCACAGTCTTTGCCTGAATAAAATGCAGTCTAAATTGCAAAATTATGATTTGAGATCAGAATATATCTAATAAAAGAAGCAAACACGGCTAAGATGATCCCATAATGTTGGATAATGCTAATTAGAGAAAACAAAAGCTCTGGTACTGGGGCGGCCTCTAGCTCATCCAGTAAGAGCATTCGCCCCAGGTTGGCGTGTCATCCCCCATCTCTCTCCCCCTTTCCAGTCTATCCACTGCCACTGTATATTAAAGGAACCCCGGTTCCGGCTCCGGTACTCGCAGATAAGTAGCCTTCTTAATTATTGTGGGCAAAAAACAAACAGGTTTCAGATAAAAGTCTTCATCAAGCTGATAATGGCGTTCATTTTATGCCCACAATAAATAAGAAAATGACTTCTTTGTGAGAGCCGGAGGTTTTTGTTTTCTTTGGTCCTTGTAATTGCTGTGCACACCTTCTAAGATTTGGAGCTGTGCAGGCTACTTTTCATTATATCTTAATGCTAATTAGTAAATGTTAGAATGCTAAAATGCTTAACTAGATGGTAAACATGTTAAACATTTCACCTGCTAAGCAACAACATGTTAGCATTTAGCTCAAAGCACTGTATTGCTTAAAAGTACGCCTCACAGAGCACCTAGCAGGATTGAAAAACACTGAAAGTATAGCTTCAAAAAAAGAAGTGTGGATGTTATGATTATACCCCCAGTAGACATAATAAAGCCTGACAGTAAACAGGTGGTGGTGTCATGTTTTTGCTGCGTGAAACTCAACAATCTGGTTGCTTTGTGTCTCTCCAGGTGCCATTCGCAGTTCTTCAGGGGGAAGGGGTGGAATATCTTGGCTTTGCCGATGAAGCCATCATTGCCATTTCTAACTACAGGCTCCACATCAAGTTCAAGGACTCTGTCATCAACGTGAGTGCATGTCACAGACAATAAACACACAGAAGAACCACAAAAAGTAGAGTTTCACTTCAGTCCAAATGGCACGAGTGTCTGTGTGGTCCCTGCTGCTGCCATGCCATGCCACTACAGAAGCCAATAGCAGGAGAGAGGAGGCTATAATGCGTAGTTTGGACGAACATACGCTTTTCCCCTCTACCCCATATAAAGTTTATTAATGCATAATTGTGCTTACCAGGAAAAGTATTTTACACCGCGTACCCGTAAAACGGTTTTAGTCATATCCAAGCATAGTTAGCATGAAGTTGTTTGTACCAGGATTGTACCACAGGAATGGCGGGCCCCCTGATGTACAGGCAGCAGAGGTTTAATGTGACATCTAGGCTCCAAAGGCCTGGCCCCCACTGGCACTGATGTCCACCGCCTCGCTCCTGCTGACGTCAGACCTTGCTCAAACACAAACGGGCCAATTGTTTGCATTAACTGGCAGCAAAATTCCTCCTCCTTCCCAAATCCCAGTCATCTTTTCCAGAGGGATTCGGCTTATAGAAAAGATGACGGAGAGGAGGCGGTGAGGGCAGATCACCAGGATGTTCAGGGCGCCTCTTCACCTTGACTTACTTCAGCAGAGGAGAGTCAGGTTAATGCACTGAGTGCAACAGTCCCTATCAAACTGCTTTCCAGAGTTCTGCCTTGACCCCAGCAGCGCAGGCGAACTCTGTATGAATTCCAACAAGCCACAACCTCTCACCCACCCCCTTTACATCTCACCGACCCCTACTTCTGAACTGTTTTCTTGCCCTTTGCTCCTGTCCATGTTTGTCTTTCTACCCATGATTTCCATTTGGCCTAGCCATGTGCTGCAAGTAGCCCACTTGGTTGTCTTTCATCTTTCAACCTCTTTGATGTTTTCTTTCCTTTTTTAACTCTTCATTTCCTTTTGTCTGCTGGATGTTTTTGGTTTAATAGTTTTTCCATTTCCTCTTGTCTTGTGTCCTCCCTCCTTCCCCCCTCTCTGTGTGTGCTCCATGGTGTCACTGTGTTTTAGACCTACCCAGGTGTGGACAATGAGATATCTGTGAGTACCATGATAAAACACCACCCTCTGCCACTGTCTAGACAGCTTAAATCATTCAGCTCCTCTTCATTTTAAATGATTACAGTGCACTAGGGACAAATCGTAATTTACATTCAACTTAGTGGTACCACTGGATTTATTGTAATTGTCTGCAAATGACTGTGGTGCAGCGTGTTGGCTGACGTTGGCAGCGCTAAAACGTAATAAAAAAGAAGCACTATTGTTTGCTATAAGAAGTGAATTAGTATTTTTTTTTTCATTCATACACGGCGCACAAAGTGCTGTTGCATAAAGGTTTGACCAAAAGGGAAGTTGCGTGGGTGATTTTTGTAAATCTAAGCAGCGCCTTCGTTAACACCTCAGTTCGCAGAAACTCTTAAAAGCTTAGAAAGCAGACAATTCTGTGGACAACAGGTTTAGAGCTGTTGTTTGATATCATAACAGAGGTCTTGAGACAAGGTTCAAACACTGCAGAGGCCTTCTTACCCTCTACAGCGAGCTTAAAACTGTACTATGTGTATCTAGCCTGGATTCAGTCTGTACTAGACCAGAGGGTGGTAACCTCGTTGCAGATGTGCTGTCTGCTCTGACAGCGGGCCATCAGGCTGATCACACACGTGCTCTCTGTCTCCCTCTACAGGTGCCTCTCAGGCTGATAGAAAGTGTGGAGAGCAGAGATATGTTCCAGTTGCACATCATCTGCAAAGACTCCAAAGTTGTCAGGTAAGGAGAGCAGCTCACTCACACACTAAACACGTCATATCAACCCTGCGGACTGATTGATGGTGTTATTAACAAGAGTAAATACAGTACAGTGGTCTGGTACGCATTTGAATGAATAATACAACAGTTCAATTCTGTCTGGTTGCGAGGAGACAATTTATACCCACTACCACGCTTAACTGCGAATCAATATCCTGCAGTGTAAAAATAGAGCTTACAGGCTTACAATAAAGTGCTAGTATAATTCTTGTGCTATTCAAACTCCTCCATCCTATCCTTTCCTGAAATACTTAACGACAGGGACATAGAGATTATGGAAATCATGTCTTGTGTTCTCACAGTTACAAAAGGTTATCCCTGCCTATGTAAATTAAGTTACAGGGTGGAAATGACAGCATTCCGATGCTCAGGGGTTACCAGAAGAACAGAGTTATCATTAATAATGGTTTAAAGTTTTGGAAAGACAATCTTTAAATAGCTTTTGCTACTTGCTTTTCCCCCCCCCCATACTTTCTGTTTATGACATCTCTTTTGGTTTGATTCAGTGTTAGCATGGCAACAGACTTCATGACTAGCCAGTCTCTGAAATCAGTATTTTGTGTGTGCAATAATGCTGAAACAAGTAGTCGGTTAATTGTTTGTTCAAATTGTTGTCATTTATTAAGGATCATCGTTCCAGCTCCTTAAATGCCAGGCCTTGCTATTATTTTACATCATTGTACATTCTACAACATGTCCCCTTGTGTTCTCGGAAGTCGTGATGGGCATTTTTTCACATTGTATACACTGAACAAATACTCAATTCATTGTAAGAGTATTGATAAAGTAATGAAAATACTTATTAGTGGCAGCGCTAATATGCTATATGTTTAAATTGTGTGAGAGAGACTAGCATGCCAATATAATACATACTATAGAATAAAATGAAAGTAACATTTTACAAAAGAATGTTACAGTACGTTTCAAAGAAATGAAAGCGTAAACAATGAAACAGTCATACATTTTCTTCCAGTTGATACTACTATTTTTTATAATCTGTTGTTTTGAAGACTGAATAAAATAAGGATGTTGCAGATGGACGTCCTATTTATTGTACTCTACTGTATTTATACTTCTTTTAAAAGTGTATGCTGTGTAGCATAACTAGCACTTATTATGCTTACTTGCTTAAAAAACTGTTTTTTTTTAAAAGACCAAGGCTTGTATTTATTTCACAGCAGAGTGAAATCCGTATGTGTTTATAGACACCTGTTAAGTTCAAAACCAGTGGAGCCTTCAGATTCTCAGCAGCAGATGTAGCAGCGGCGTCTTGGTTCCTCATCATTAAGCAGCCACATTATTATTACTCCTGTTTCAGGGCTGGAAAATCACTGAACAGCTGATCAAATTAGTTCTTGTTTTTTCTCCCAGTCCCCAATGCATGAAGTTGTAACGAGATATTTTGTTGTT